>NC_025994.2:25987796-26083636 GCF_000442705.2 Elaeis guineensis
AATTTTTTGTTAGATTAATAGCACTAGTGTTATCACATCTTATGAGAGTTTTATTGAGTTTGATACCAAAGTCCTCAAGTTGTTGCTTAATCCATAAGATTTGAGCACAGTAATTTTTGACTGCAATGTATTCGATCTCGATCGTAGACAGTGCCACCGAATTTTACTTCTTATTAAACCAAGAGATTAAGTTAACTCCTAGAAATTGATAAGTTCACTAGTACTTTTTCTATCTAATCTACATCCAGCAAAATCGATATCTGAATATCCTATTAAGTCAATTGATGAGTCCTTAGAATACCATAATCTTAGAGTTTGTGTACCTTTTAAATATTTAAGAATTCTTTTAGCTATATTTAAATATGATTCTTTTAGATTTGATTGAAAGCGAGACATAGACAAATACTAAACATAACATCTGGTCTACTAGCAGTTAAATATAATAAAAAATCCATCATACCTCTATAAAGTTTTGAGTCTACATTTTTACCTCTTTCATCCTTGTCAACTTACATGATGGGCTCATCTGGGTACCAATTACTTTGGAGCCCTCTATTCTAAATCTTTTGAGTAGTTCTCTTATGTACTTGCTTTGGGTGATGGAGATCTCTTTTTTTGTTTGTTTGATTTAGAGTCTGAAGAAGAATATAAGTTCTTCTATCATGCTCATCTCGAACTCCCCTACATGAGCTTAGTAAAATTTTGACAAAGAGTTTCATTAGTAGACCCAAATATAATGTCATCAACGTATATTTGTATAACTAAGATATCATCATGATTTCTTTTAATGAAAAGGGTTGTATCTACATTTCTCTTGAAAAATCATTACTAAGCAAGAATTTACTTAACCTTTCATACCAAGTACTAGGTGCTTGTTTTAAACCATATAATGCTTTGTTTAATTTATAAACATGATTAGAAAAAGTATGATTTTCAAAATTAGAGAGTTGTTCTATATATACTTTTTCAGCAATATAACCATTTAGAAAAATACTTTTGACATCCATTTGGAATAACTTAAAATTCATAAAGCATGCATATTAAGTAAAAGCCTAATTGCTTATAATCTAGCAAAAGGTGTAAAGGTCTCATTAAAATCAATTTTCTCATCTTGATTATAACCTTGGCAACCAATCTTGCTTTATTCCTAATTACATTTCTATGTTCATCCAATTTATTCTTATATACCCATTTTGTGTCAATTACTGGATAATTTTTAGGTCTTGATACTAAAGTCCATACATTATTTCTTTCAAATTAATTAAGTTCCTCTTGTATTACATTTATCCAATTATAATCTTTTTCAGCTTCATCTTGAAGGAACCAGATCTAGGGTTTCAGGGTTAGATCTTGAAACTTTCTCAAGATCAGGTAGTGAAAGACTAAAATAAATCAAAATTTATTTTTTAAAACTAGAGAATCCCTAGATCTAAGATTTTATTACATATTATTACATAGTATTAAATCAAAAATTAAAATATATAGAGCATGAACCACATGTTGATCATATCAACATGTTTTTATACTACATCTAATGTATGTATTAAACAATAGATCAGATCTATTACCTTGCAATTTAGACATTCTAACCTTACTGATCCAGGCTTGAGGATGACGTTATAAACTGCACATGCATCCGATCTCTAGGAGTCATCCACACGAGCCACGAATCTCGATCAGAAGTCCTGCTTTAGAAAATCAGCACAGTATGCTAGTACTGCACTGATCCTTCTTCGATGGTTGATCAGGTGCCTCCTTCTTCTTGATTTGGACTCTTCTAAAAATGAGAAGTAGGAGGAGGAGTTTCAGATCTGAGATGCTCTTAGAAAACTCAAGATGGAGGAAGGGAAGAGATGAAACTAATAACCCTAAAAGAAGACCCTCTTCTTCTTCTCTTTACTCCTCCTAGACACCCTGTCTTGTGTCTATTATATCTCCATGACCCAAAGGTATTTCTCTCTGATTTTTGGATGCCCCAAAGATATCTCAAATCTCTATGTTTTTTAAAAATTTTATGAAGAAATTCATTTTATAGAGAGAGATATGATAGAGTCCTTGTCTAGGTCAAATACCTAGTCAAGGCTTATCCAAACATGGCAAGATAAGGGGCACCCAACTCTTGGGCTCCTCCTCCTTATTTTTATGCATGGACTATTAGAAAAGGGTGCACAATATGTTCCCTAAAAGCCATAAAAATCTCAAAAAGAATTAGGGTAAATTCGATGCAAAAAGGAAAGAGTTTTGAATTTCTAAAACTCTATCTCATAGAATTTGAAATCCAAACTTATTCCTACTTTGATTTGATCCACAACCACTTTCATGTATGAAAGAAGAGAGGAAGCCTTTTGGATGTGTGAAAGACTTGGGAGAGGGCTTTTGTCACACAAAACAAGAGGGTATTGGCATGGAATAAGAGAGAGGACGTGGGGGGCTTATGTGGCGCAAGGTGGAATCCTAGTCTTACTAGGATTCTATCTTATGACTTGTTTTAATTTGGTTTCTCAAACTAAATCAAATCAAAATTAGATCAACCTAATTAAAATAGGTCTTAACCTAATTAGAAACCTAATTTAATCAGATTAAATTAGATTTAAATCTGATTTAATTTTTTAAACAAATTAGAAATTAGGTTGACCCAAGTCCTAATTGAACTAGGACTAGTTTTTTTCTTGCACTGGCTTATCCAATAAACTAATTGGACTTGATCCAATCAAGCCCAAACTAAATCTAATTAAATCATATTCAATTAAACTTAATTCAGTCCATTGGCTTAATCAAATTAAGCCAATTAGCAATCGAATTGCTAATCGATCCTCCTGCAACACTTGCACTAGGTTAAATGTCAATCGTATTGATCATTTAACCCTAGAACGATTCTTAATCGTTGATCAACCATCCGATCGGATCATGAACTCTAATGTGTGTGACCTCATAGGTCTGAACCTATACTGGTAGTATAGAAAAAAAATTTTATACCAATCAAAGTGACCATCCAGCAATGGTACCCGACGATCGGATAGGTCGAATGTGTAGAACAACATCCTTAGAACCCATACGGATATAGTTTCCATATAATTCATCCCCTTGACCAAAATGATCACAAGACACCTCAGAGTTCAACTGTTAACTCTGATCAGGTTGTCCATATTGCATTTCAAAATATCAAATCCATCTGATGGATTATCTGACCAAGATTTTGCTAAATTGAAATACAGTGACTCATTCTTTTCCAACTCTTGGAGTGGTCAATCCTATCTCGATCATACTCTGACTTCGCAAGTACTTGACTATGCCCAAAAGCCTTTCATCACTGAATTAGAAATTCAGTTAGTCCAGTACCAAAGCACAGTGAGTTGCTTGCAAGTCACTGAGGTGATCTCAGGTCTAAGGATACTTATACCTATATCCCATCAGAGACATTCTCGACAGCAGAATACTCTGGAGTTGGTCATGTTCAATGATGATGTACCCTTATATCTCACTTGTATGCCATACCAGTGTCTCCACACTTTTTGGTTAAAAGGATAACCAACCCATATGTTCTACAGTGACCTATACTCGATAGAAGCTGTCGTCCTTATTAACAGCCTATCATTTGGTCGTGAACAGTTTTAAGGACTAATCGATAAATCCTCTCTTTATCGAATCTGAATAGTCCTAAGGACTTCATCATAACAACGGAGTTCATTAGAAGATGAAAGCTTATGATGAAAATATCAAATATATTTTATTTATTAACAAATCAATTACTATATTTGGTTGCTCAACCGTCAACAGCTTGATGATTGGCTTTTGAGACATATTTTCTAACAACTCCTACTTGTCCTAAAATCACTCGGCACAATATCTAGTACCCATCTTCGACTTGTGGTTGTCAAACTCTTTTATTGCCAGAATTTAGTGAAGAGGTCAGCCAGATTCTCCTTTCCATCGATCTTCTGAAGGTCGACATCATCTTGATCCATGATTTCTCAGACCAGGTGGAAGTGGCGCAAAATGTGCTTCGTCCGCTAGTGTGCTTTGGGTTTCTTCGCCTGAGCTATGGCACCAGTGCTGTCGCAGTAGGGCAGGATCGGACTATCGAGGAGGGTGCTACTCCAAGCTCAGTGATAAATTTTTTCAACCACATGCTTCCTTCGCACATCTGATGTTACGATGTACTCTACTTCACAAACAGAGTCTGCCACAGTATGCTGCTTAGAACTCTTCCAGCAAATAGCTCCACCATTCGGAGTAAAGATATAATCCGACACGCTTCTGCTGTCATCATGGTTAGATTGAAAGCTAGAGTCTATGAACCCCATAAATTTTAGATCTGACTCACCATAAACCAACCATTGGTCCTTAATATTTTTAAAATACTTAAGGATGGCTTTAACCACTTTCCAGTGATTTTCTTCAGGATCAGATTGGTATCTACTCACTACTCCTAGTGAGTATGCCATATTTGGTATTGTACATGTCATGACGTATATGATAGATCCCACGATCGAAGCATATGAACTCTACTCATATGCTCTCTCTCTTCAGGAGTTGTCGGACAATCCTTCTTAGAGAGAGAAATTTCATAGCCTATCAGTAGATAGCCCTTCTTGAAATTCTCCATGCTGAACCTCTTCAGCACAGTGTCTATGTACGTGTTGGAAATGTGTCCCAAAAAGCCAATCGTCAAGCTGTTGATGGTTGAGCAACCAAGTATTGTAATTGATTTGTTAATAAATAAAATATATTTGGTATCTTCATCATAAGCTTTCATCTTCTAATGAACTCCGTTGTTATGATGAAGTCCTTAGGACTATTTAAGTTGATAAAGAGAGAATTTATCGATTAGTCCTTAAAACTGTTCACGACCAAATGATAAGCTGTTAATAAGGACGACAACTTCTATCGAGCATAGGTCGCTGTAGGCCATATGGGTTGGTTGTCCTCTTAACCAAGGAGTGGGAGACACTGGTATGGCATACAGGTGAGATGTAAGGGTACATCGTCATTGAACGTGACCACTCAGAGTATTCTGCTGTCGAGAATGTCTCTGATGGGATATAGGTATAAGTGTCCCTTAGACTTGAGATCGCCTCAGTGACTTGCAAGCAACTCACTGTGCTTTGGTACTGGACTAACTAATTTCTAATTCAGAGATGGAAGGCTTCTGGGCACAGTCAATACTTGGAAGTCAGAGTGTGACCGAGATGGGATTGACCACTCCAAGAGTTGGAGAAGAATGAGTCGCTGTATTTCAATTTAGCAAAACTTGGCCAGGGTAATCCATCAGATGGATTTGATATTTTGAAATACAATGTGGACAATCTGATCAAGTTGATAGTTGAACTCTGGGGTGTCCTATGATATTTTGTCAAGGGGATGAATTATATGAAAACTATATCCGCATGGGTTCTAAGGATGTTGTTCTACACATTCGACCTATCTGGTCGTCGGGTACTATTGCTAGTGGTCACTTCGATTGGTACAAAAATTTATTCCTGTACTACCGGCTTAGGTTTGACCTATGAGGTCACACACATTAGAGTTCATGATCCGATCGGATGGTTGATCAATGATTAAGAATCATTCTAGGGTTAAATGATCAATACGATTGACATTTAACCCAGTGCAAGTGTTGCAGGAGGATCGATTAGCAATTCGATTGCTAATTGGCTTAATTTGATTAAGCCAATGGCTGAGATTAAGTCTAATTAAATATGATTTAATTAGATTTATTTTGGGCTTGATTGGATCAAGTCCAATTGGTTTATTGGATAAGCCAAGTGCAAGGAAAAACTAGTCCTAGTTCAATAGGACTTGGGTCATCTAATTTCTAATTTGATTAGAAAATTAAATCAGATTTAAATCTAATTTAATCTGATTAAATTAGATTCTTAATTGGGTTAAGACCTATTTTAATTAGGTTGATCTAATTTTGGTTTGATTTGATTTGAGAAACCAAATTAAAACAAGTCATAAGATAGAATCCTAGTAAGACTAGGATTCCACCTTGCGCCACATAAGCCTTCCCCATGCCCTCTCTCTTATTCAACGCCAATCTCCACTTATTTTGTGCGACAAAAGCCCTCTCCCAGGTCTCTCCCACGTTCACAAAAGGTTTCCTCTCTTCTTTCTTACATGGAAGGTGGTTTGGATCAAATCAAAAAGGAATAAGTTTGGATTTCGAATTCTATGAGATAGAGTTTTAGAAATCCAAAACTCTTTCAATTTTGCACGAATTTATCCAAATTTTTTTTGAATTTTTTGTTTTTAGGGTATATATTGTGTACCCTTTTTGTGATCCATGTAA
Source organism: Elaeis guineensis (assembly GCF_000442705.2). Classification (NCBI taxonomy): domain Eukaryota; kingdom Viridiplantae; phylum Streptophyta; class Magnoliopsida; order Arecales; family Arecaceae; genus Elaeis; species Elaeis guineensis. The sequence goes on from NC_025994.2 coordinate 25,994,089, forward strand.
AAATATGGAGGAGGTGCTCAAGAGTTGGGCGCCCCTTAACTTGCCATGTTTGGATAAGCCTTGACTAGGTATTTGACCTAGACAAGGCTCTATCATATCTCTCTGTATAAAATGAGTTTCTTTGTGAAATTTTATTAGGAGATAGAGATTTGAGAGTCCTTTGTCCATCCAAAAATCAGAGAGAAAACCTTTGGTCGTGGAGATATAAAAGATGCAAGTTAGGGTGTCTAGAGAAAAAACGTGAAGAAGAAGAGGATCTTCTTCTAGGTTTTTTGTTTTCATATCTTTCCTCCCTCCATCTTGAGTTTCCTGAGAGTGTCTCAGATCTGAAACTCTCTTTTACTTTTCATCTTTGGAAGAGTCCAAATCAAGAAGAAGAGGCACCTGATCAACCATCAAAGAAGGATCAGCGCAGTACTAGCATACTGTGCTGATTTCCTGAAGCAGGACTTCTGATCGAGATTCGTGGCTCGTGTGGATGACTCCTAGAGGCGGACACGTGTGGCATGCAACATCATCCTTAAGCCCGGATCAGTGAGGTTAGAGTGTCTAACTTGCAAGGTAATAGATCTGATCTATTGTTTAATACATACATTAGATGTGGTATAGAAACATGTTGATATGATCAACATGTGGTTCATGCTATATTTATATATTTTAATTTTTGATTTAATATTATGTAATAATCATGTAATAGATCTTAGATCTAGAGATTCTCTATTTTAAAAAATAAATTTTAATTTATTTTAGTCTTCCGCTGTATGATCTTGAAAAAGTTTCAAGATCTAACCCTGAAACCCTAGATCTGGTTCCTTCAATTGGTATCAGAGCCCAGGTTCTTTATTACATGATTATTTATACATGCTTAGATTATTTCTTAGATTAGATCTAATTTATAATTGATTATTAAATCTGAAATTAAAATTTTAGATCAATCACAAACTGCAGGTTGTCCTGCTGTAAGGTTTACCCCTTACAGTGCAAAGGTTGTCCTAGTTTGTGCAGATCTAGCTTTAATCATAATTTGTTAGATATGATCTAGATTAAATTTATGATTTATTAGATTTAAAAGATATTTAAATTTGAAATAAAATCTCTTTGTTAATAATTTTTGTGCAAAGAAATTTTTAAAGTTGAAATTGTTTCAATTACATGAACCTGTTTAGATTAGATCTAAAGTAGTTTCATGTTTATTTCACTTGTATCTTGATTATGAATCAAACATGCAATATGGTTGGTAGAATCATATTGTAAAATTATTTTACAAATATGAAAATTTTTTTTGAAAAGCCGAACCCAATCCTCAGCCAAAACTTAATTAAGAATTAAGAAGTTGTTTGATTAGATTCTAAGATTGTGAATTGAAGAACCTAAGACACAAATCATAACACATTGGGTTAATGGGTTAGTGGAAATTAGGTCCATTAATTGGGTTAGACCTATGGTTAGATTAAAGATGGACTTAATTAGAGAATTGACTAAATCTAATCAATTGTTGTCTTAGATTAGGTCAAGGATTCTCTAGATCAATTACAATAGTTGTAGTTGGTCAAGTCCATGTCTTTAACGAGAACCAAAAGGACTTGATTCTTGGCTAAGCGATCTAGCACGAACTGTTAGGTTGATCTAATCGAAACTAATTAAACCAGTTGGTGTCTAAGGTAAACCAGATCGATAGTTTTTAATTGGGAGCCCGCTTACCTGCCATTTCTGATGGTGTCTAAGGCAAGCTTTGGCAGACCCTCCCACTGATCGAACTTACCTGGCCTCTTGGTAAATTATGTTTTGATCGATCACTTGACTATTCGAGCTGACCCATGTCAGTAGGTAAATCAGTGTGACTGATTTAGGTGCTCCTAGACCAGCCCTTTTAATGGTCTCCCTTAAGCTGACTTGGTGAAGCCAGTGGGAGGATCATGATAAGCTGGTTCATCTGACCTCATCCTCTATATTATTTAAATCCTCTAAAATTATTAGGTCCTTAAAATGATAAAGTTATGGAGATAACTGAGTCATAGCCTCCCATTAAGGTGTTTGATAATGAGTCCATTAACTCAATAATCATTGCAGACCCAAAGGCCTGGTGCTTGTTGACTAATGGAATTATCACTCATCATATGACGACTTGGAAGTGTCTCTCTAATGGTGGTTAGGTGAGCCAACCAAAGTTGGGCTTAATCATTCGTTGGTTAGATACACCAAGTATGATCATGTTAATGGTTGGACCTAACCGGATCCTTATAGTGGAGGCCAAAGCCTACTGATTAGGTTTCTGGGCAAAATTAAAATTACTAAAATTTTTAGAGAAATAATTGGTTATGAACCTACCCTTAATGTACATGGGTTGACCAACCAAAGTTGGGCTTGTGTGCAGTCTAAGTGGATTCTAGTACCCGCTAAGGAATTAGGGTAATTCCTCGAGTTGGAGGTAGAGGCTACCAATTCGAATAAAATAGTGGGAGAAACCTTTTGATTAAAGTCCAAATCCTTAGGTTAATGAATCAATTACTAATTAGGTTATGGTTCTCCTTTGTGCAAATATGGCCACTTCCCTATCGCTCCGATCATTGTTGGACAATGATAAGTTGGTGGGACCCAACTTCGTAGCTGGTACCGAAAGTTGAAGATAGTCCTGGAGCATGAACGGATCCTATATGTGATAATGGATCCTGCACCTGAGGAGCCAGTTGTCAATGCATGGAACAATCAGAGAACTTAACAGAAGTGGCTCAGTGATCGGACTATGGTGCGTTGTATCATGCTGGCTACTATGAGCGACGAGTTCAGTCATAGATTCGAGACGCTCAGCCAAAGGACATGCTTCAAGTGTTGGAGGATGCCTTTGGCACACCCGATGATGTGGAGAGGCACAAACTAGTTGTGCCATCTTCAACGTCAAAATGCGGATGGTGCCTCTGTCACTGATCATGTATTTACATGATCGAGCTGATGGAAGATTGAGCAAGCTCGGCTTTCCCTTGCATGAGCAGCTTGAGAAAGATGCAATACTGAACTCGCTGCCCAAGTCTTATCTCCCATTCCTCACTCATTATAGAATGACAAAGCCTGAAGAGAATACCACGGGTTACTGGGGTTGCTTCAGAACTTTGAAAAGGATCACCAACTTTACAAGGAGTCGGTGAACTTAGTGGGAGGTTCTCTTCTAGTTCTCGACCTTTTGAGAAAGGGAAGAAGAACAAGAAGAAGAAAGTGAAGAAGGTGCAAGTTCAGGCTGGGACATCAGTGCAGAGCCAGACCAAAAAGATCAAGCCTGATAAGAGTCTATTCTACTGGCAAGCACCCTAGATCAGATAGTGTGTCAGATATCTACTTATGGCATTGGAAGCTAGGTCATATAAATAAGAACAGAATAAATAGGTTGACTCAAGAGGAAATCTTCGAAGTCAGTGATTGTGAATCACTTCCAACCTGTGAGTCCTGTCTTCTTGGTAAAATGACCAAGTCATTTTTACTGGAAAAGGTGAGAGAGCTACTGAGCTCTTGGGCCTAATACATACTGATGTATGCGGGCCCATGAGCACACCAGTGCTAGAGGTGGATATTTCTACTTCATAATTTTCACGGATGACCTATCCAGATATGGATATGTCTATCTGATGAAATATAAGTTGGATTCATTTGAAATGTTCAAACGATTCCGAAGTGAAGTAGAAAAATAAACTGGGAAGAGTATTAAAACTTTTGATCTGATCGAGGAGGAGAATACCTTTCTAGTGAGTTTCTCACATATCTAGGAGAGAATGAGATTCTCTCCCAATGACTCCTCCAGGAACACCACAGTATAATGGTACGTCTGAAAGGAGGAATCGGACTCTGCTAGACATGGTCCGATCCATGATGGGTTTAGCTAGCTTGCCGATATCCTTCTGGGATATGCACTCGAATCGGCCTGTTATCTGTTAAATAGGGTTCCAAGTAAGTCTGTAATTAAGACTCCATATGAGATATGGACGGGACGTAAGCCAGCACTTTCACATCTTAGGGTCTGGGGGTGCCCGGCCTATGTCAAACGATTAGTCACAGACAAACTTGGACCTAGGTCTGACAAATGCTCATTCATAGGGTACCCCAAAGAGACAAAAGATATTTTTTCTACCATGCTGATGAACAAAAGGTGTTCGTCAGCCTTAAGGCAATCTTTTTAGAAAAGGAGTTCCTTGGTGAAGGAACGTTGCCTCTAAGATTGAACTTGATGAAGTTCAATAGGTAGAAGGACCGACACCAATAGCTGAACCTAGTCGGATATGATTAGATCAGATCCAGAGCCCAATGTACCTGCACCATTAAGGCGATCTGGTAGAGTACCGCGTTAGCCAGACAGATACTACGATTTCTTGGTCCGGGATGGTGATCTCATGAACTTGATGAGAATAATGAGGATCCGATCACCTATATGGATGCAATGCAGAGACCTGATTCTGAGAAATGGCTTGAAGCCATGAAATCCGAAATGGAGTCCATGAAGGTCAACGATGTATGGACATTGTTGACCCACCTGAAGGGGTTAAACCCATTGGGTGTAAATGGGTCTTCAAAAAGAAGAGGGGCGCAGACGGAAAGGTGGAGACCTATAAAGCCTGTCTGATTGCCAAGGGGTATCATCAACGTTATGGTATTGACTATGACGAGACTTTTCTCCTGTGGCAATGCTCAAATCCATTCGGATAATGTTTGCAATAGCTGCCCATCTGGATTATGAGATCTGGCAGATGGATGTAAAGACATCTTTCCTGAATGGAGAGCTGACCGAAGAGGTGTATATGATACAACCTGAGGGGTTTACATCCACAGATGAGTCCAAGGTGTGCAAGCTTCAGAGATCCATTTATGGACTGAAGCAAGCTTCTCGGAGTTGGAACATGTGTTTTGATAAGGTGATCAAAATGTATGGCTTCATTAAGAATGGAGAAGAGCCCTACATCTATAAATGGGCAAATGGTCCAGTTGTGGTATTTCTTGTCTTGTACGTGGATGACATTCTCTTAATCGGAAATACATCCCCGCAGTACAGAGAATAAAATTTCATTGTCATCACAGTTCTCCATGAAGGACTTGGGTGAAGCATCCTACATCCTAGGGATGAAGATCTATAGGGATAGATCTAAAAAGATGCTTGGGTTATCCCAGTCCAGTACATAGACACTGTGCTGAAGAGGTTCAGCATGGAGAATTCCAAGAAGGGCTATCTACCGATAGGCCAAGGAATTTCTCTCTCTAAGAAGGATTGTCCGACAACTCCTGAAGAGAGAGAGTGTATGAGTAGAGTCCCATATACTTCAGCCGTGGGATCTATCATGTACGTCATGACATGTACAAGACCAGATGTGGCATACTCACTAGGAGTAGTGAGTAGATACCAATCTGATCCTGGAGAGAATCACTGGAAAGTGGTTAAAGCCATCCTTAAGTATTTGAGAAATACTAAGGACCAATGGTTGGTTTATGGCGAGTCAGATCTGAAACTTGTGGGGTTCACAGACTCTAGCTTCCAATCTGACCATGATGACAGCAGGAGCGTGTCGGGTTATATCTTTACTCTGAATGGTGGAGCCATCTGCTGGAAGAGTTCCAAGCAGCATACTGTGGCAGACTCTGTTTGTGAAGTGGAGTACATCGCAGCATCGGATGCCGCGAAAGAAGCTGTGTGGCTAAGGAAATCCATCACTGAGCTCGGAGTAGCACCCTCCCTCGATGGTCAGTCCTGCTCTACTGTGACAGCACTGGTACCATAGCTTAGGTGAAGGAACCCAAAGCACATCAGTGGACGAAGCACATCTTGCGTCGCTTCCACTGATCGAGAGATCGTGGATCGAGGTGACGTCGACCTTCAGAAGATCAACGGAAAGGAGAACCTAGCGACCCCTTCACTAAAGCCCTGGCGATAAAGAGTTTGACAACCACAAGTCGAAGATGGGTATTAGATACTGTGCGAGTGGCTTTAGGACAAGTGGGAGTTGTTGGGAAATGTGTCCAAAAAGCCAATCGTCAAGCTGTTGATGGTTGAGCAACCAAGTATTGTAATTGATTTGTTAATAAATAAAATATATTTGGCATCTTCATCATAAGCTTTCATCTTCTAATGAACTCCGTTGTTATGATGAAGTCCTTAGGACTATTTAAGTTCGATAAAGAGAGGATTTATCGATTAGTCCTTAAAACTGTTCACGACCAAATGATAAGCTATTAATAAGGACGACAGCTTCTATCGAGCATAGGTCGCTGTAGGCCATATGGGTTGGTTGTCCTCTTAACCAAGGAGTGTGGAGACACTGGTATGGCATACAGGTGAGATTAAGGGTACATCATCATTGAACTGACCAACTCCAGAGTATTCTGCTGTCGAGAATGTCTCTGATGGGATATAGGTATAAGTGTCCCTTAGACTTGAGATCGTCTCAGTGACTTGCAAGCAACTCACTGTGCTTTGGTACTGGACTAACTGAATTTCTAATTCAGGGATGGAAGGCTTCTGGGCACAGTCAAGTACTTGCGAAGTCAGAGTGTGATCGAGATGGGATTGACCACTCCAAGAGTTGGAGAAGAATGAGTCGCTGTATTTCAATTTAGCAAAACCTTGGCCAGGGTAATCCATCAGATGGATTTGATATTTTGAAATACAATGTGGACAACCTGATCAGAGTTGACAGTTGAACTCTGGGGTGTCCTATGATCTTTTGGTCAAGGGGATGAATTATATAAAACTATATCCGCATGGGTTCTAAGGATGTTGTTCTACACATTCACCTATCCGGTCGTCGGGTACCATTGCTAGATGGTACTTCGATTGGTACAAAATTTTTCCTATGCTACTGCTTAGGTTCGGACTATGAGGTCACACACATTAGAGTTCATGATCGATCGGATGGTTGATCAATGATTAAGAATCATTCTAGGGTTAAATGATCAATACGATTGACATTTAACCCAGTGCAAGTGTTGCAGGAGGATCGATTAGCAATTCGATTGCTAATTGGCTTAATTTGATTAAGCCAATGGGATGAAATTAAGTCTAATTAAATATAATTTAATTAGATTTATTTTGGCTTGATTGGATCAAGTCCAATTGGTTTATTGGATAAGCAAGTGCAAAGAAAAACTAGTCCTAGTTCAACTAGGACTTGGGTCAATCTAATTTCTAATTTGATTAAAAATTAAATCAGATTTAAATCTAATTTAATCTGATTAAATTAGTTTTAATTGAGTTAAGACCTATTTTAATTAGGTTGATCTAATTTTGGTTTGATTTGGTTTGGGAAACCAAATTAAAACAAGTCATAAGATAGAATCCTAGTAAGACTAGGATTCCACCTTGCCCACATAAGCCTTCCCCATGCCCTCTCTCTTATTCAACGCCAATCTCCACTTATTTTGTGCAAAAAAGCCCTCTCCCAGGTCTCTCCCACATTCACAAAAGGTTTCCTCTCTTCTTTCTTACATGGAAGGTGGTTTGGATCAAATCAAAAAGGAATAAGTTTGGATTTCGAATTCTATGAGATAGAGTTTTAGAAATCCAAAATTCTTTCAATTTTGCACCGAATTTATCCAAATTTTTTTTAGAATTTTTGTGGTTTTAGGGTATACATTGTGTACCCTTTTTTGTGATCCATTACGAAAATATGGAGGAGGTGCTCAAGAGTTGGGCGCCCCTTAACTTGCCATGTTTGGATAAGCCTTGACTAGGTATTTGACCTAGACAAGGACTCTATCATATCTCTCTGTATAAAATGAGTTTCTTTGTAAATTTTATGAGGAGATAGAGATTTGAGAGTCTTTGTTCCATCCAAAAATCAAGAGAAAAACCTTTGGGTCTGAGATATAAAAGATGCAAGTTAGGGTGTCTAGAGAGAAAAACGTGAAGAAGAAGAGGGTCTTCTTCTAGGGTTTTTTGTTTTCATATCTTTCCTCCCTCCATCTTGAGTTTCCTGAGAGGTCTCAGATCTGAAACTTTCTTTTACTTTTCATCTTTGGAAGAGTCCAAATCAAGAAGAAGGAGGCACCTGATCAACCATCAAAGAAGGATCAGCGCAGTACTAGCATACTGTGCTGATTTCCTGAAGCAGGACTTCTGATCGAGATTCGTGGGCTCGTTGGAGACTCCTAGAGGCCGGATGTGTGCGGCTTGCAACATCATCCTTAAGCCCGGATCAGGAGGTTAGAGCATCTAACTTGTAAGGTAATAGATTGATCTATTGTTTAATACATACATTAGATGTGGTATAGAAACATGTTGATATGATCAACATGTAGTTCATGCTATATTTATATATTTTAATTTTTGATTTAATGCTATTAATAATCATGTAATAGGATCTTAGATCTAAGAATTTCTGATTTTAGAAAATAAATTTTGATTTATTTTATTTTTCGCTGTATGATCTTGAAAAAGTTTCAAGATCTAACCCTGAAACCCTAGATCTGGTTCTTCAGTACGTGGATTGAGATAACCCAAGTATCTTTTTAGATCTATCCTATAGATCTTCATCCCTAGGATGTAGGATGCTTCACCCAAGTCCTTATGGAGAACTGCGATGACAACCAAACTTTTATTCCCTGTAGTGCGGGATGTCATTTTCGATTAAAGAATTCATCCACTATAAAACAAGGAATACCATAACTGGACCATTTGCCCATTTATAGATGCAGGGCTCTTCTCCATTCTTAACGAAGCCATACATTTTGATCATGTTATCAAAATACATGTTCCAACTCTGAGAAGTTTGTTTCAATCCATAAATGGATCTCTAAAGTTTGCACACCTTGGACTCATCTGTGGATGTAAACCCCTCAGGTTGTATCATATACACCTCTTCGGTCAGCTCTCCATTCAAGAAAGCTGTCTTTACATCCATTTGCCAGATCTCATAATCTAGATGGGCAGCTATTGCAAGAATTATCCAAATGGATTTGAGCATTGTCACAGAAAAAAATATCTCATCACAGTCAATACCATAATGTTGACGATACCCCTTGGCAACCAGACGGGCTTTATGGTCTCCACCTTTCCGTCTGCATCCCTTTTCTTTTTGAACACCCATTTACACCCAATGCGTTTAACCCCTTCAGGTAGGTCAACCAATATCCATACATCGTTGATCTTCATGGATCCATTTTGGATTTCATGGCTTCAAGCCATTTCTCAAAATCAGGTCTCTTCATTGCATCCATATAGATGATCGGATCCTCATCATTCTCATCGAGTTCGATGGAATCACCATTTCGGATCAAAAAATCATAGTATCTATCCGACTGACGTGGTACTCTATTGGATCGTCTTAATGGTGTAGATACATTGGCTCCAAATCTGATCTAATCAAATCCAACTTAGATTCAGCTATTGGTGTCGGTCCTTCTACCTGTTGAACTTCATTAAGTTCAACCTTAGAGGCAAGGTTCCTTTTCTAAAAAGATTACCTTAAGGCTAACAAACACCTTTTGTTCATCAGCATGGTAGAAAAAATATCCTTTGATCGCTTCGGGGTACCTGATGAATGTGCATTTGTCAGACCTAGGTCCAAGTTTGTCTGTGACTAATCATTTGATATAGGTCGGGCACCCTCAGACCCTAAGGTGTGAAAGTGCTGGCTTACGCCCTGTCCATATCTCATATGGAGTCTTAATTACAGACTTACTTGGAACCCTATTTAGTAGATAACAAGCCGATTCGATTGCATATCCCTAGAAGGATATCGGCAAGCTGGCAAAACCCATCATGGATTGGACCATATCTAACAGAGTCCGATTTCTCTTTCAGACTCATCATTATGCTGTGGTGTTCTTGGAGGAGTCCATTAGGAGAGAATCCCATTCTCTCCTAGATATGTGAGAAACTCACTAGAAAGATATTCTCCTCCTCGATCAGATCGAAGAGTTTTAATACTCTTCCTAGTTTATTTTTCTACTTCACTTCAGAATCGTTTGAACATTTTAAATGAATCGACTTATGTTTCATCAGATAGACATATCCATATCTGGACCCATCATGGATCGGACCATGTCTAACAGAGTCTGATTTCTTCTTTCAGACACATCATTATGCTGTGGTGTTCTTGGAGGAGTCCATTGGGAAAGAATTCATTCTCTCCTAGATATGTGAGAAACTCACTAGAAAGATATTCTTCTCCTCGGTCAGATCGAAGAGTTTTAATATTTTTCTAGTTTATTTTTCTACTTCACTTTAGAATCATTTGAACATTTCAAATGAATCCGACTTATGTTTCATCAGATAGACATATCCATATCTGGATAGATCATCCGTGAAAGTTATGAAGTAGAAATATCCACCTCTAGCACTTATGCTCATGGACCCACATACATCAGTATGTACTAGGCCCAAGAGCTCAGTAGCTCTCTCACCTTTTCCAGTAAAAGGTGACTTGGTCATTTTATCAAGAAGACAGGACTCACAGGTTGGAAGTGATTCACAATCACTAACTTCGAAGATTCCCTCTTGAGTCAACCTATTTATTCTGTTCTTATTTATATGACCTAGCCTACAGTGCCATAAGTAGATATTTGACATACTATCTAATCTAGGGTGCTTGCCAGTAGAATAGACTCTTATCAGACTTGATCTTTCTGGTCTGGCCCTACCTGATGTCCCAGCCTGAACTTGCATCTTCTTCACTTTCTTCTTCTTATTCTTCTTTCTCTTTTTAAAGGGTCTAGAACTAGAAGACGAACCTCCCACTAAGTTCACCGACTCCTTATGGAGTTGGTGATCCTTCTCAAAGTTCTAAAGCAACCCCAGTAACCCATAGTAGTTTATTTTAGGCTTTGTCATTCTATAATAAGTGAGGAATGGGAGATAAGACTTGGGCAGTAAGTTCAGTATTGCATCTTTCTCGAGCTGCTCATGCAAGGAAAAGCTGAGCTTGCTCAATCTTCTATCAGCTCGATCATATACAATACATGATCAGTGACAGAGGCACCATCCCGCATTTTGGCGTTGAAGATGGCATAACTAGTCTTGTGCCTCTCCACATCATTGGGTGTGCCAAAGACATCCTCCAACACTTGAAGCATGTCCTTTGGCTGAGCTGTCTCGAATCTGCGACTGAACTCGTCGCTCATGGCAGCCAACATGATACAGCACACCGTGGTCCGGTCACTGAGCCACTTCTGGTAAGTGTCTCTGACTGTTCCATGTGCATTGGTAGCTGGCTCCTCAGGTGCAGGATCCATTATCACATATAGGATTCATTCATGCTCCAAGACTATCTTCAACTTTCGGTACCAGCTACCGAAGTTGGATCCCACCAACTTATCATTGTCCAACAATGATCAGAGCGATAGCGAAGTGGCCATATCTGCTAAAAGAAAAATCATAATCTAATTAGTAATTAATTCATTAAACCTAAAGACTTAGATTTTAATCAAAAGGTTTCTCCCACTATTTTATTCGAATTGATCGCCTTTACCTCCAATTCGAGGAATTACCCTAATTCCTTAGTGGGTACTAGAATCTACTTAGACTGCAACAAGTCCAACTTTGGTTGGCCAACCTATGTACATCTAAGGGTAGGTTCATAACTAATTGTTTCTCTAAATAATTTCTAGTAATTTTAGTTTTGCCCCAGAAACCTAATCAGTAGGCTTTGGCCTCCACTGTAAAGATCCGGTTAGGTCCAACCATTAACATGACTATACTTGGTACATCTAACCAACGAATGATTAAGCCCAACTTTGGTTGGCTCACCTAACCACCATTAGAGAGACAATTTCAAGTCGTCATATGATGAGTAATAATTCTATTAGTCAACAAGCACCAGGCCTTTGGGTCTGCAATGATTATTGAGTTAATGGACTCATTATCAAACACCTTAATGGGAGGCTATGACTCAGTTATCTCCATAACTTTGTCATTTTAAGGATCTAATAATTTTAGAGATTTAAATGATTTAGAGGATGAGGTCAGATGAACCAGCTTATCATGATCCTCCCACTAGCTTCACTAAGTCAGGTTAAGGGAGACCATTAAAAGGGCTGGTCTACGAGCACCTAAATCATTCACACTGATTTACCTAGCTAACATGGGTCAGCTCGAATAGTCAAGTGATCCGATCAAAACATAATTTCACCAAGAGGCTAGGTAAGTTTGATCAGTGGGAAGGTCGGTCAAAGCTTGCCTTAGACACCATAAAAAATGGCCAGGTAAGCGGGCTCCCAATTAAAAATCACTGGTCTGGTTTACTTTAGACACCAACTGATTTAATTAGTTTCGATTAGATCAACCTAACAGTTCGTGCTAGACCACTTAGCCAAGAATCAAGTCCATTTGGTTCTCATTAAAGACATGGACTTGACCAACTACAACTATTATAATTGATCTAGAGAAATCCTAGACCTAATCTAAGACAACAATTGATTAGATTTAGTCAATTCTCTAATTAAGTCTATCTTTAATCTAACCATAGGTCTAACCCAATTAATGGACCTAATTTCCACTAACCCATTAACCCAATGTGTTATGGTTTGTGTCTTAGGTTCTTCAATTCACAATCCTAGAACCTAATCAAACAACTTCTTAATTCTTAATTAAGTTTTGGGCTGAGGGTTGGGTTCGGCTTTTCGAAAATAATTTTTATATTTATAAAATAATTTTACAATATGTTCTACCAACCATATTGCATATTTGATTCATAATCAAGATGCAAATGAAATAAATATGAAACTACTTTAGATCTAATCTAAACAGATTCATGTAATTGAAATAATTTCAACTTTAAATATTTTTTTGCATAAAAATTATTAACAAAGAGATTTTATTTTAGATTTAAATATCTTTTAAATTAATAAATTATAAATTTAATATAGATCATATCTAACAAATTTATGATTAAAAATAGATCTATACGAACTAGGACAACCTTTGCACTGTAAGGGATAAACCTTACAGTAGGACAACCTTGCAGTTCGTGATTGATCTAAAATATTAATTTTAGATTTAATAATCAGATTATAAATTAGATCTAATCTAAGAGATAATTAAGTATGTATAAATAATCATGTAATAAATAATCTTAGGCTCTGATACCAATTGAAGGAACCAGATCTAGGGTTTCAAGGTTAGATCTTGAAACTTTTTCAAGATCAAGCAGCGAAAGACTAAAATAAATAAAATTTATTTTTAAAACTAGAGAATTCTAGATCTAAGATTTATTACATGATTATTATATAGTATTTAATCAAAAATTAAAATATATAGAGCATGAACTACATGTTGATCATATCAACATGTTTCTATACTACATCTAATGTATGTATTAAACAATAGATCAGATCTATTATCTTGCAAGTTAGACATTCTAACCTTGCTGATCAAGCTTGAGAATGATGTTGCAAATAGCACACACATCCGGTCTCTAGGAGTCATCCACACGAGCCCACGAATCTAGACCAGAAGTCGTGCTTCAGGAAATCAGCACAGTATGCTAGTACTGCGCTGATCTTTCTTCGATGGTTGATCAGGTACCTCCTTCTTTTTGATTTAGACTCTTTCAAAGATGAAAAGTAAGAGGAGGAGTTTAAATCTGAGACACTCTTAGAAAACTCAAGATGGAGGAAGGGAAGTGATGAAACTAACAACCCTAGAAGAAGATGCTCTTCTTCTTCTCTTTACTCTCTCTAGACACCCTATTTTGTGTCCATTATATCTCCACGATCCAAAAGTCTTTCTCTCTAATTTTTGGATGCCTCGAAATCTCTCAAATATCTATGTTTCCAAAACTTTCATAAAAAAATTCATTTTATAGGGAGAGATATGATAGAGTCCTTGTCTAGGTCAAATACCTAGTCAAGCTTATCCAAACATGGCAAGATAAGGGGCACCCAACTCTTGGGCTCCTCCTCCTTATTTTCATGCATGGACCACCAGAAAAGGGTACACAATATGTCCCTAAAAGTCATAAAATCTTAAAAAAAATTTGAATAAATTCGAGCAAAAAGAAAGAGTTTTGGATTTCAAAAACTCTATCTCATAGAATTTGAAATCCAAATTTATTCCTACTTTGATTTGATCCACAACCACTTTCCATGTATGAAAGAAGAGAGGAAGCCTTTTGGATGTGAAAAGACCTGGGAGAGGGCTTTTTCACTAAAATAAGAGAGGATTGGCATGGAATAAGAGAGAGAGCATGGGGGGGGGCTTATGTGGCGCAAGGTGGAATCCTAGTCTTACTAGGATTCTATCTTATGACTTGTTTTAATTTAGTTTCCCAAACGAAATCAAACCAAAATTAGATCAACCTAATTAAAATAGGTCTTAACCCAATTAAGAACCTAATTTAATCAGATTAAATTAGATTTAAATTGATTTAATTTTTTAATCAAATTAAAAATTAGGTTGACCCTAGTCCTAATTGAACTAGGACTAGTTTTTTCCTTGCACTTGGCTTATCCAATAAATCAATTGGACTTGATCCAATCAAGCCCAAACTAAATATAATTAAATTATATTAATTAGACTTAATCTCAATCCATTGGCTTAATCAAATTAAGCCAATTAGTAATCGAATTGTAATCGATCCTCTTGCAACACTTGCACTAGGTTAAATGTCAATCGTATTGATCATTTAACCTAGAAGATTTTAATCGTTGATCAACCATCCGATCGAATCATGAACTCTAATGTGTGTAACCTCATAGGTCTGAACCTAAATCGATAGCACAGAAATAAATTTTTTACCAATCGAAGTGACCATCTAGCAATGGTACCTGACGACCGGATAGGTCGAATGTGTAGAACAACATCCTTAGAACCCATGCGGATATAGTTTCATATAATTCATCCCCTTGACCAAAATGATCATAGGATACCTCAGAGTTCAACTATCAACTCTGATCAGATTGTTACATTGCATTTCAAAATATCAAATCCATCTGATGGATTATCTTGACCAAGGTTTTGCTAAATTGAAATACAGTGACTCATTCTTCTCCAACTCTTGGAGTGGTCAATCCCATCTCGATCACACTCTGACTTCGCAAGTACTTGACTATACCCAGAAGCCTTCCGTCACTGAATTAGAAATTAGTTAGTCCAGTACCAAAGCACAGTGAGTTGCTTGCAAGTCACTGAGGTGATCTCAGGTCTAAGGTATACTTATACCTATATCCCATCAGAGACATTCTCGACAGCAGAATGCTCTGAAGTTGGTCAGTTTAATGATGATGTACCTTACATCTCACTGTATGCCATACCAATATCTCCACACTCCTTGATTAAGAGGACAACCAACCCATATGGCCTACAGCGACCTATGCTCGATAGAAGTGTCATCCTTATTAACAGCCTATCATTTGGTCATGAACAGTTTTAAGGACTAATCGATAAATCCTCTCTTTATCGAATCTGAATAGTCCTAAGGACTTTATCATAACAACAGAGTTCATTAAAGATGAAAGCTTATAATAAAAATATCAAATATATTTTATTTATTAATAAATCAATTATCATACTTGGTTGCTCAACCGTCAACAGCTTGACGATTGGCTTTTGGGATATATTTTTCAACACATCTATGGTTTTGGGTTCAAAATGAGAAACAAATGCAAAATGATTATATGCATCTCTAAGTCAAGAACGAGTTCTTACTCCATGTGTTGGATCACCAATCTTTATTTCTTTGGGGTGATTGTGATCATACTTCCATTCTTTGGGTAGATCATTTGTATCTTGAGGTTGTTCTTATTGTTCTTCACCTTCATCCTCTTGTTTGTTTTCATATTCTTCTTTATTTTGAATTGTTAAGTTTTTTAGGGTGAGCTCCTTCATCCCTTCTATAAGAGGATCTGCATCATCAATACCTTCACTCTTTCTTGAAGGAAGATCATTAGTCTCATCAAAAATAACATGTATTGACTCCTCTACTACTAAAGTTCTTTTGTTGAAAACTCTAAAAGCTTTACGAGAAGAGGAGTAATCAAGAAAAATAGCTTCATCGAATTTTGCATCAAATTTTTTTAATCTCTCTTTACCATTGTTCAAAACAAAACATCGACAACCAAAAATATGAAAAAATATAATATTTTTTTTCTTCCTTTCCCAAGATCATAGGGTGTTTTCTTTAGAATTGGTCTAATTAAAGCATGATTTAAAATGTAACATGACATGTTAATTGCTTCTGCCCAAAAGTATCTTGGGAGGTTGCTTTCACATAGCATGGTACGGGCCATTTCTTCAAGAGTTCTATTTTTTTTTTACTATCCCATTTTGTTGGGATGTCCTAGGTGCTGAAAGTTGTGGTCAATATCTTTTTCATCAAAAATTTTTTAAAATCTTGATTTTCAAATTTAATTCATGATCACTTCGAATATTCTGAATTGAAAAATTATTTTCATTAGTAACTTTTCGATAAAATTTTGAGAACACATGGAAAGTTTCATCCTTATGTGCCAAAAAAAACCTATGTGAAATGAGAGAAATCATCAATAATTACAAAGCCATATCATTTTTCACCTAAACTAGTAGTTCTAGTGGGTCCAAATAAATCCATGTGCAATAATTCTAATGGCCTAGGAGTTGAAATAATATTTTTAGATTTGAATAATACTTTTGTTTATTTATCTAGTTGGCATGCATCACAAATTCTATCCTTTTCAAAGTTTAATTTAGGTAAACTAATAATCAATTTTTTTTTAATAAGTTTTGAAAGTGAATGCATGCTTGTTGGAGAACGATCCTGGCTCCTCCCATGGATCTTGGGTGCAGCAGAACCAGCAACGAACAAATCTGGAGACTTTTGGACTCGATCGAAAGCCCTTGACAAAATCAGTCTGGTTGCTGTCTTCTTCATCACCTTTCGTTCCAGATGAAGAACACCTCTAAGATCACCTCTAAAAAATCCAAGATCTGTACCCAACCAGATCAGGCCTAAACCGAGGTCTTCCAATTCATAGATCTCGAATTGAGATATTCTAAATAGAGAAGAAGGTAGATAGAACCAGACTTGTAGATTTGTCCTGCTACAACCTTTCCTGTAGATCTGTTGATGGAGATCTCATCCGCACCTTAAACGACCTCAGATCAACTCCAGATCTACAGGAAAGGCTGCAGCAGGATAGATCTATAAGGTCTGATTCTATCTACCTTCTTTCCTATCTAGAATGCTCTGATTCAAGATCTATGAATTGGAAGACCTCGGTCCAAGCCTGATCTAGTTGGGTAGCAAATCTTAGATTTTTTAGAGATGATCTTAGAGGCGTTCTTTATCTGGAACAAAAGGCTGATGAAGAAGTCAGCACCAAGCTGATTTCGTCAAGGGCTTCGATCGAGTCCAAAAGTCTCCAGATTTGTTCGTTGCTGGTTTTGCTTCACCCAAAGTCTGTGGAGGAGCTGGGATCATGCTCCAATAGTTGGTATCAGAGCCACAGTGGTGAGGAAGCGGTTCCAAGCACGAGAAGTTAAAGATCCCAAGTGCTGAAAATTTTAGCAAGGTACCATCAAGGTATATTCTACACTTCTTCATTTTATATTGCTTGTTTTGCTTGGATCCAGTCATGGGCAGCAATATGAAGGTAATTTTGAGAAGTATGATG
This sequence comes from Elaeis guineensis, assembly GCF_000442705.2. Lineage (NCBI taxonomy): Eukaryota > Viridiplantae > Streptophyta > Magnoliopsida > Arecales > Arecaceae > Elaeis > Elaeis guineensis. The sequence continues at coordinate 26,011,645 of NC_025994.2, forward strand.
GCAAGAGAAATTTTTTCATGTGGAAAATCCGAGTGGAGGATCTTCTGATGCAAGCAGATCTGGATCAGGCTTTGGATGAGAAGCCTGAGGGAATGACAGATAGACAGTGGGCATCATTGGAGAAAAAAGCATGCTCGGTGATCAGAGGATGTTTGGCAGATGTGGCATTGTATTCGTGCTGGAAGAAAAGACCCGAAGGACTTTGGTCGAAGTTGCACACCATATATATGGAAAAGAATATGTGCAACAAGCTAATGCTGAAGAAGAAGTTGTACAGTCTTCGAATGCAGGAGGGATCTGATGTGATTGGCCACATTCAGAGGTTCGACCAGTTGTGCATGGAGTTGATGAATATCGAGGTGAAGCTGGATGAGGAAGACAAGTCCCTGTTGCTTTTGTGTTCGCTGCCAGGATCATATGACTCTTTGGTGACTACACTGCTCTACGGCAAGGAACTCTGGAATATGAGGACATGGTCTCGGTGCTGAGGTCTAATGAGCAAAGAAAAAGTTGACCAGAGATCGGGCTCCCCAGGAGGGTTTGGCAGTAGGGGAGAGGACAGGTAGAGGCAGAGGCAGAAGCAAGTCCAAGGGGCGGTCCAAGTCCAGGAAGGGAAAGAAAGAGATGAAATGCTTCAAGTGCAACGAGTTTGGGCACTTCAAGCGAGAATGTCCACTATGGAAGAGCAAGAAGAGAGAAAGAAGTGGCTCAGAATCAGTGAGTGCAGTTGCTGGGTAGCAGGTGGAGGATGATCTACTTGTGGTATCAGATGGTCTCAGGCATTATACAGAGGAGTGGACACTAGACTCTACGTGCTCACATCACTACACACCACACAGGTCTTGGTTTGCGACATACACCAAGACAGATGAGGGATCAGTGACTCTAGGCGACAATCATCCTTGCAAGGTGACTGGGATAGGGACAGTCAGGGTGAGGATGTTTGATGGGATTGTGAGGACATTGACAAATGTAAAGCACGTCTCGGAGCTGGAAAAGAATCTGGTGTCACTAGGCTACTTGGAGCGCAGTGGATACAGCTTCAGCAGTAGGGCTAGAAGCGGAGTATTAAACATCTCCAATGGAGCTATGGTGGTGATGAGAGGCAGGAGGTTGGACAATAATCTCTATCGCATGGAGGGATCTGTGGTGATCGGAGAGTCTGATGCAGCAGCTGCAGCACAGGACCAGCAGGGGGCTTACAGGATGTGGCACTACCACCTAGGCCACATGGGTGACAAGGGGCTGAGGGAGTTGAGTAGGAGAGGACTCATCTCTGATCTGGATGATGGTGCTACAGGGGAGATCTGTGATCCTTGCTAGATGGGAAAGCAGAGGAGAGTTCAGTTTAACATCAGTACAACCCGCAGTGCAGCCCCTCTGGAGTTAGTACACACGGATGTGTGGGGATCAACCCCAGTTTCAGCTAGGAATGGGGCCAGATACTTCATGACCCTGATTGATGATTTCTCAAGAAAACTCTGGATTTACTTCATGAGAGAGAAGTCAGAGGTCTTCACCAAGTTCAAGATCTGGAGAGCTGAGGTGGAGAAGGAGCAGGGAAGGAGCGTGAAGTGTCTGAGGTCAGACAATGGCGGGGAGTACACCAGCAAAGAGTTCAGGATTACTGTGAGGAGTGTGGGATCAGGAGACACTTCTCAGTTAAGGGGACTCCACCGCAGAATGGGGTGGCCGAGAGGATGAACAGAACACTTCTGAAAAAAGCACGATGCATGAGGCTGCAGGCAGGGCTTCCAAAGGCATTCTGGGTTCACACAGTTGACGCAGCGGGTTACTTGGTCAATCGATCACCTCACACCAGGTTGGATGGTAGGCTTCCAGAGGAGGTGTGGTCTGGGAGGAAAGTTGGGCTGGCCATCTATGGGTATTTGGGTGCACGGCCTATGTGCACATTGGAGCTGGTGAGTGGAGCAAGCTAGACACCAGATCACGCAAGATGGTGTTTCTAGGCTATCCGAGAGGAGTTAAGGGATACAGGCTGTGGGATCCCTTGGAAAAGAAGGTCATCATTAGTTGGGATGTGACTTTTTGATGAGGAGTCAGTCCTACGGAGGCGAGCAGGCATGGAGGAGTAGCAGGAGCAGGAGGAGGTCTAGCAGGGCGCTGCTGGACAGCTTACCTCTTTGATTTTGCCTCTTGCAGGTACTATGGGAGGACATGACATTCAGGTGGAGAACCTACCTAAGGTGTCTCCACAGGTGGAGAGGACTCGGACGGATGATCGAGGCGGAGAGGTCAGCAGGAGCGAGCTGGACCGAGGACTGATATCGGTGTTGCCCTACACAAGCCCAAGAGGACCATCAGGCAACCGGACCGATATGGCTTCGAGAAGATGCTGTCATATGCCCTGGTGACAGTGAATGGAGACCCATATATGTATCAAGAGGCTATTGAGAGCCAGGACAGAGAGCGGTGGTCCAGACGATGTCGAGGAGATGCAGTCTCTCCACCAGAACCAGACGTGGCGATTGGTGCAGTTGCCATAGGGAAAGAGGCCCATTGACTGCAAATGGGTCTACAGTCGCAAGGAAGGGCCTTCAGAGCAGGGAGGTATCAGATTTAAGACGAGGTTAGTGGCCAAGGGATACTCCCAGAAGGAAGGCATCGACTTCAGCGAGGTCTTCTCTCCCGTCGTCAGACATACTTCCATCAGAGTGTTGCTGAGCATTGTAGCAGCTCAGGATTTAGAGCTGGAGCAGATGGATGTCAAGATGGTGTTCCTCCATGGGCATTTGGAGGAGAGGATTTACATGGAGCAGCCACCCAGTTTCAGGGATCCAGATCAGAGGAAAGGTTTGTTTGTTGCAGAAGTCGCTGTACGGGCTGAAGTAGTCGCCGAGGCAATGGTACAAGCGGTTCGACTCCTATGTGCGCAACATTGGACTTTCCAGGTGCGAGTTTGATCCCTGTGTTTATGTTCAATCTCTTGAGGATGGTTCTAGGGTGTTCCTACTCTTGTATGTGGATGACATGCTTATAGCATGCAAGAGTAGGAAGGTTGTGCAGGATCTGAAGGCATCCTTATCTCGGGAGTTTGAGATGAAGGATTTGGGCCCTGCAAGGAAGATCCTAGGCATGGAGATTTTCAGAGACCAAGCTCGGAGGGTGCTGCATCTATCTCAGGGGGGCTACATATAGAAGGTCTTAGAGAGGTTCGGGATGAAGGGAGCAAAGCCGGTGGAGCTGCCACTTGCCGGTCACTTTAGATTCTCAAAGACCATGGTGCCACAGACTGAGGTGGAGGCTCAGGAGATGGAGATGGTTCCTAATGCTTCAGGAGTTGGGAGCTTGATGTATGCGATGGTCTGTTGTAGGCCAGACATCGCTCATGCAGTGAGTCAGGTTAGCAGGTTCATGGCGCAGCCTGGCAGGGAGCACTGGAGAGCTCTGAAGTGGATATTCAGATACCTGGTGGGTTCAGTTGGAGTTGGCATCTGCTACGGACAGTGAGGAGGTACTGTGGGATACTCTGATATGTCCAGGGAGGCTCAGGGACTGATTGGCGATTATGTAGATGCAGACTTTGGTGGAGATGTGGATACCCGGAGGTTACGACAGGCTTCATCTTCAGCCTGTATGGAGGTCCTATTTCTTGGAGATCGAGTCTGCAGCCTATCATGACCCTATCCACTACAGAGGCGGAGTACATCAGGCTGACAGAAGTAGCTAAGGAGGTAATTTAGCTGAAGGGTTTGTTGACGGAGATGGGCCATACTCAGGAGGCCATTAGAGTGCACTTTGACAGCCAGAGTGCACTTCTATTAGCACAGAACTCAGTCTATCATGCAAGGACAAAGCACATCGACATTCGATATCATCGATCAGGGAGCTTGTGGAGGATGGCGAGGTGGAGCTAGTAAAGGTACACACCAAGGAAAACCCAGCTGATGCACTTACGAAGGTACTTCCACGGGACAGCTTTCAGAGATGTGTTGAGCTAATTTGGCTGATGAACAGAGTGGAGCTGGTTGAGGCCTTGGGACACCAAGGTGGAGATTATTGTGATCTAGGTGGTATGCCCAAGGCCCAGGGGACCAAGGCTAAGGCCAAAGTTTATCATTCATGAGGGCTTCATGGAGGCTCTAGGGCTAGTTGGGCCCTAGGTTGAAAGGCTGTGGGCCTTTCGGATTCTTGAGGTCTAGGTTATGTGGGCTCAAGGGACCAACTCTTTATGGCCAGGTCTAGGCCCAGGATAGGTGAGATTAGGTCGAGTCATGGGTGTACATGGCTTGGGTTAACCTAATCTCCCATAGAGTTGGTCAAGGGAGTTTTGGGTTTGGGTCACTTGACCCTGTGTTTATATATACATGCACTGTATAGGTTTGATTAAGCCAAGGAATACAAAAACCTTTCTCCCAAGTCTCTCTCTCCTCTTCTCCCTCTCTCTCTAGCTATTCTCCATGCCCCAGGAGCAAGAAACCCTAGGGTTTCTTGCCGCCAGGTCCATAGAAGGCAGGAGAAGCAAGGGGAGGCGCTAGGGTTTTGAGCCCCTCCCCCTTTGTGCCGCCACCCCTTTTGTCTCTCCCTCTCTTGCAGCCACCCAAACATCAGGTCCAATGTTGGAGTATGATCCCAGCACCTCCCACGGACCTTGGGTGCAGCAGAACCAACAACGAACAAATCTGGAGACTTCTGGACTCGATCGAAGGCCCTTGACGAAATCAGCTTGGTTGCTGTCTTCTTCGTCAGCCTTTCGTTCCAGATGAAGAACACCTCTAAGATCACCTCTAAAAAATCCAAGATCTGGTACCCAACCAGATCAGGCTTGGATTGAGGTCTTTTAATTTGTAGATCTTGAATCAGGATATTCTAGATAGGGAAAAAATAGATAGAACCAAACCTTGCAGATCTGTCCTGCTGCAGCCTTTCCTGTAGATCTATTGATGGAGATCTCACCCGTGCCTCAAACGACCTCAGATCAACTCCAGATCTGAAAGAAACTTGTACCAACCTCTTCACAAGAGATTACAAATCCTGGACCTAATGTTTGGATGGCTACAAGAGAGGGAGAGACAAAAGGGTTGGCGGCACAAAGGGGAAGGGGGCTCAAAACCCTAGCGCCTCCCCTTGCTTCTCCTGCCTTCTTGGGACCTGGCGGCAAGAAATCCTAGGGTTTCTTGCTTTGGGGTGTGGAGAATAGCTGGAGAGAGAAGGAGAAGAGAGAGAGAGACTTGGGAGAAAGGGTTTTCGTATTCTTTGGCTTAATCAAACCTATACAGTGCATGTATATATATAAACACAGGGTCAAGTGACCCAAACCCAAAACTCCCTTGACCAACTCTATGGGAGATTAGGTTAACCCAAACCATGTACACCCATGACTCGATCTAATCTTACCTATCCTGGACCAGACCTGGCCCATAAAGAGTTGGTCCCTTGAGGCCCACATAATCTAGACCTCAAGAACCCGAAAGGCCCACAGCCTTTCAACCTAGGGCCCAACTAGCCCTAGAGCCTCCATGAAGCCCTCATGAATGATGGACCTTGGCCTTAGCCTTGGTTCCCTGGGCCTTGGGCACACCACCTGGATCACAACAATCTCCACCTTGGTGTCCCAAAGCCTCAACCAGCTCCACTCTGTCCATCAGCCGAATCAGCTCAACACATCTCTGAAAGCTGTCCCGTGGAATACCTTCGTAAGTGCATCAGCTGGGTTCTCCTTGGTGTGTACCTTTACCAGCTCCACCTCACCATCCTCCACAAGCTCCCTGATCTGATGATATCGAATATCTATGTGCTTTGTCCTTGCATGATAGACTGAGTTCTGTGCTAATAGAAGTGCACTCTGGCTGTCACAGTGCACTCTAATGGCCTCCTGAGTAAGGCCCATCTCCGTCAACAAACCCTTCAGCCAAATTACTCTTTAGCTGCTTCTGTCAGCCTGATGTACTCCGCCTCTATAGTGGATAGGGTCGTGATAGACTGCAGACTCGATCTCCAAGAAATAGGACCTCCATACAGGCTAAAGATGAAGCCTGTCGTAGACCTCCGGATATCCATATCTCCACCGAATCTACATCTACATAACCACCAATCAGCCCCTGAGCCTCCCTGGACATGTCAGAGTATCCCACAGCACCTCCTAGTTGTTCGTAGCAGATGCCAACTCCAACTGAACCCGCCAAGTATCTGAATATCCACTTCAGAGCTCTCCAGTGCTCCCTGCCAGGCTGCGCCATGAACCTGCTAACCTGACTCACTGCATAAGCGATGTCTGGCCTACAACAGACCATCGCATACATCAAGCTCCCAACTCTTGAAGCATTAGGAACCGTCTCCATCTCTTGAGCCTCCACCTCAGTCTGTGGCGCCATGGTCTTCGAGAGTCTGAAGTGACCGGCAAGTGGCAGCTCCGTCGGCTTTGCACCCTTCATCCCGAACCTCTCTAAGACCTTCTGTATGTAGCCCCCCTGAGATAGATGCAGCACCCTCTGGGCTCGGTCTCTGAAAATCTCCATGCCTAGGATCTTCCTTGCAGGGCCCAAATCCTTCATCTCAAACTCCCGAGATAAGGATGCCTTCAGATCCTGCACAACCTTCCTACTCTTGCATGCTATAAGCATGTCATCCACATACAAGAGTAGGAACACCCTAGAACCATCCTAAGAGACTGAACATAAACACAGGGATCAAACTCGTACCTAGAAAGTCCAATGTTGCGCACATAGGAGTCGAACCGCTTGTACCATTGCCTCGGCGACTACTTCAGCCCGTACAGCGATTTCTGCAACAAACAAACCTTTCCCTCTGATCCTGGATCCCTGAAACTGGGTGGCTGCTCCATGTAAATCCTCTCCTCCAAATGCCCATGGAGGAACACGTCTTGACATCCATTTGCTCCAGCTCTAAATCCTAAGCTGCTACAATGCTCAGCAACACTCTGATGGAAGTATGTCTGACGACGGGAGAGAAGACCTCGCTGAAGTCGATGCCTTCCTTCTGGGAGTATCCCTTGGCCACTAACCTCACCTTGAATCTGATGCCTCCTTGCTCTGAAGGCCCTTCCTTGCGACTGTAGACCCATTTGCAGTTAATGGGCCTCTTTCCCTATGGCAACTGCACCAATCGCCACGTCTGGTTCTGGTGGAGAGAATGCATCTCCTCGGACATCGTCTGGACCCACCGCTCTCTGTCCTGACTCTCAATAGCCTCTTGATACATATATGGGTCTCCATTCGCTATCACCAGGGCATATGACAGCATCTTCTCGAAGCCATATCGGTTCGGTTGCCTGATGGTCCTCTTGGGCTTGTGTAGGGCAACACCGATATCAGTCCTCGGTCCAGCTCGCTCCTGCTGGACCTCTCCACCTCGATCATTCATCCGAGTCCTCTCCACCTGTGGAGACACCTTAGGTAGGTTCTCCACCTGAATGTCATGTCCTCCCATAGTACCTGCAAGAGGCAAAATCAAAGAGGTAAGCTGTCCAGCAGCGCCCTGCTGGACCTCCTCCTCCATGTCTGCTCGCCTCCGTAGGACTGACTCCTCATCAAAAAGTCACATCCCAACTAATGATAACCTTCTTTTCCAAGGGATCCCACAGCCTATATCCCTTAACTCCTTGCAGATAGCCTAGAAACACTGTCTTGCGTGATCTGGCATCTAGCTTGCTCCGCTCACCAGCTCCAATGTGCACATAGGCCGTGCACCCAAATACCGTAGATGGCCCAGCCCAACTGTCCTCCCAGACCACACCTCCTTTGGAAGCCTGCCATCCAACCTGGTGTGAGGTGATCGATTGACCAAGTAACCCTCTGCGTCAACTGTGTCAACCCAGAATGCCTTTGGAAGCCCTGCCTGCAACCTCATGCATCGTGCTTTTTTCAGAAGTGTTCTGTTCATCCTCTCAGCCACCCCATTCTGCTGTGGAGTCCCCTTAACTGAGAAGTGTCTCCTGATCCCACACTCCTCACAGTAATCCTGGAACTCTCTGCTGGTGTACTCCCTGCCATTGTCTGACCTCAGACACTTCACGCTCCTCCCCTGCTCCTTCTCCACCTCAGCTCTCTAGATCTTGAACTTGGTGAAGACCTCTGACTTCTCTCTCATAAAGTAAATCCAGAGTTTTTTTGAGAAATCATCAATCAGGGTCATAAAGTATCTGGCCCCATTCCTAGCTGAAACTGGGGCTGGTCCCCACACATCCGTGTGTACTAACTACAGAGGGGCTACATTGCGGGTTGTACTGATGTTGAACTGAACTCTCCTCTGCTTTCCCATCTAGCAAGGCTCACAGATCTCCCCTATAGTACCATCCTCCAGATCAAAGATGAGTCCTCTCCTACTCAACTCCCTCAGCCCCTTGTCACCCATGTGGCCTAGACGGTAGTGCCACATCCTGTAAGCCCCCTGCTGGTCCTGTGCTGCAGCTGCTGCATCAGACTCTCCAGTCACCACAGATCCCTCCATGCGATAGAGGTTATTGTCCAACCTCCTGCCTCTCATCACTACCATAGCTCCATTGGAGATGTTCAGTACTCCGCTTCTAGCCCTACTGCTGAAGTTGTATCCACTGCGCTCCAAGTAGCCTAGTGACACCAAATTCTTTTTCAGCTCCGGGACGTGTTTTACATTTGTCAATGTCCTTACAATCCCATCAAACATCCTCACCCTGACTGTCCCTATCCCAGCCACCTTGCAAGGATGATTATCGCCTAGAGTCACTGATCCCTCATTTGTCTTGGTGTATGTCGCAAACCAAGACCTGTGTGGTATGTAGTGATGTGAGCACGTAGAGTCTAGTGTCCACTCCTCTGTGTAATGCCTGTGATCATCTGATACCACAAGTAAATCATCCTCCACCTACTGCCCAGCAACTGCACTCACTGATTTTGAGCCACTTCTTACTCCCTTCTTGCTCTTCCATAGTGGACATTCTCACTTGAAGCGCCCGAACTCGTTGCACTTGAAGCATTTCATCTCTTTCTTTCCCTTCCTGGACTTGGACCGCCCCTTGGACTTTCTTCTGCCTCTGCCTCTACCTGTCCTCTCCCTATTGCCAAACCCTCCTGGGGAGCCCGATCTCTGGTCAACTTTTTTTTTTGCTCATTAGACCTCAGCACCGAGACCATGTCCTCATATTCCAGAGTCTCCTTGCCGTAGAGCAGTGTAGTCACCAAAGAGTCATATGATCCTGACAGCGAACACAAAAGCAACAGGGACTTGTCCTCCTCATCCAACTTCACCCCGATATTCATCAACTCTGTGCACAACTGGTCAAACCTCTGAATGTGGCCAATCACATCAGATCCCTCCTGCATCCGAAGACTATACAACCTCTTCTTCAGCATTAGCTTGTTGCACATATTCTTCCCCATATATATGGTGTTCAACTTCGACCAAAGGTCCTTCGGGGTCTTTTCTTCCAGCACTGAATACAACGCCGCATCCGCCAAACATCCTCTGATCATCGAGCATGCTTTCTTCTCCAACGATGCCTACTGTCTATCTGTCATTCCCTCAGGCTTCTCATCCAAAGCCTGATCCAGATTTGCTTGCACCAGAAGATCCTCCACCTGGATTTTCCACATGGAAAAATTTCTCTTGCCATCAAACTTCACAAAATCGACCTTTATATTGCTGCCCATGACTGGATCCAAGCCAAACAAGCAATATAAAATCAAGAAGTGTAGAATATACCTTGATGGTACCTTGCTAAAAATTTTCAGCACTTGAGATCTTCAACTTCTCATGCTTGGAACCGCTTTCTCACCACCGTGGCTCTGATACCAACTATTGGAGCATGATCCCGGCTCCTCCACGGACCTTGGGTGCAGCAGAACCAGCAACGAACAAATCTGGAGACTTTTGGACTCGATCGAAGGCCCTTGACGAAATCAGCCTGGTTGCTGTCTTCTTTATCAGCCTTTCGTTCTGGATGAAGAATGCCTCTAAGATCACCTCCAAAAAATCCAAGATCTGGTACCCAACCAGATCATGCCTGGACCAAAGTCTTTCAATTTGTAGATCTTGAATCAGGATATTCTAGATAGAGAAAAAGATAGATAGAACTAGACCTTACAGATCTATCCTGTTGTAGCCTTTCCTGTAGATCTGTTGATGGAGATCTCACCCGTTCCTCAAACGACCTCAAATCAACTCCAGATCTGAGAGAAACTTATACCAACCTCTTCGCAAGAGATTTCAGGTCCTGAACCTAATGTTTGGGTGGCTACAAGAGAGGGAGAGACAAAAGGGTTGGCGGCACAAAGGGGGAGGGGGCTCAAAACCCTAGCGCCTCCCCTTGCTTCTCCTACCTTCTTGGGACCTGGTGGCAAGAAACCCTAGGGTTTCTTGCTCCTGTGGCATGGAGAATAGCTGGAGAGAGAGGGAGAAGAGAGAGAGAGTCTTGGGAGAAAGGGTTTTCATATTCTTTGTAATCAAATCTATATAGTGCATGTATATATATAAACACAGGGTCAAGTGACCCAAACCCAAAACTCCCTTGACTAACTCTATGGGAGATTAGGTTTATCCAAGCCCATGTACACCTATGACTCGACCTAATCTCACCTATCTTGGGCCCAGACCTGGCCCATAAAGAGTTGGTCTCTTGAGGCCCACATAATCTGACCTCAAGATCCCGAAATGCCCACAACCTTTCAACCTAGGGCCCAACTAGCCCTAGAGCCTCCATGAAGCCCTTATGAATGATGGACCTTGGCCTTAGCCTTGGTCCCCTAGGCCTTGGGCACACCACCTGGATCACAACATCCAGGACCTAAAATCTCTTACGAAGAGGTTGGTATAAGTTCCTCTCAGATCTGGAGTTGATCTGAGGTCGTTTAAGGTGCGGGTGAGATCTCCATCAACAGATCTACAGGAAAGGCTGCAGCAAGATAGATCTACAAAGTCTGGTCCTATCTATCTTCTTCCCTATCTATAATGCCCCAATTCAAGATCTACAAATTGGAAGACCTCGATCCAGGCCTGATCTGGTTGGATACCAGATCTTGAATTTTTTAGAGGTGATCTTAGAGGTGTTCTTCATCTGGAATGAAAGGCTGACGAAGAAGACAGCAACCAGGCTGATTTCGTCAAGGGCCTTCGATCGAGTCTAGAAGTCTCCAGATTTGTTCGTTGCTGGTTCCGCTGCACCCAAGGTCTGTGGGAGGAGCCGGGATCGTGCTCCAACAATGCTAATATGTGTAAGCCTACGGTGCTAAAGCCAACTAGTCTCATTAATTTTGACATTCAAGGCTACTAGGCATTGCATGTTTATCTTGAAAAGATCATTCAAATTTACCATATAAATATTACCATGTCTATGTCCAACAAATTTAATACCTTCATCATTAGGACTAGTTACTATGCATAATGAAGATTCAAAAATAACTTTATACCCTTTGTCACAAAATTGACTAATACTTAATAGATTATGTTTCAAACCATCTACTAATAAAATATTTTCAATATACTTGGAGGGAGTGATACCAATGTTACCTATACCGATGATCTTTTCTTTACTATTGTCTCTAAAGGTGACCATCCCTCCATCTTTTGCATCAAGTGTGATGAATTAAAATTCATCACCGATCATGTATCTTGAGCACCCGCTATCAAGATACCATTTTTGATTTATTTCTTGAAATGCAAGACACACCTACATACAAAAATCAAGTTTTGACTTTAGGTACCCAAGTTTTTTTGGATCTTTTTTGGTTAGTCACAATGGTTCTTTTTGGAACCCATATTTTCTTCACATTAGAATTTTTAGATTTGTTAGAGAAATATGTATAGAATTTGTGTCCTACTTTACTATATTTAAAGTAAGTAATATTTAGAAATTTATTGTTTGATGAGTTCACAAAGATATTTTTCAAAAAATTTTATTTCTTTAAAGGGTTGTAGCCAAGACCGACTTTATCATAAATGGTCTTTTGATTATCAAGTATCATTTGAAGTTTATTTGAACTTAGAGTGAACTTTTCTATCATAGACTTTAACTTAGTAATTTTATTTTTCAAGTTCAGATTTTTTTATGTCAAGATCAATTTTTTATTTGAAATAATCTCATTTTCTTCTAGTAAAGATAGATTCTTTGATTTTAATTCTTTATTCTTTATAACTAACTTCTTTAGATCATCAACTAGATCATAAAATGCTTATTAAAGTTCTTCAAAAGTAAAGTCATTAGGAGTTTCAGCATTTACATCATTTTCATGTGTCATAAGGCACAAGTTAGCTTGTTCATGTGAATCTTCTTCTTTGGAGCTTGACTCATCACTATCACTGTATGTAGCCACCATAGTCTTTTTTTTGTACTTCTTGGGGCCCTTCTTAAGTTGTAGGCATTCAAACCTAAAGTGCTCTAACTACTTATATTCATAACAAATAAGGGACTGCTCTTTATCCTTCTCCTTGCTATGCTTCTCTTTTGTAGGTGGCCTCTTCCTCATCCCTTATTTTTTTTTCTTCAAAAATCTTTTAAACTTTCTAGTGATGAGGGCTATTTTTTCATCTTGCTCTTCATTTTCTATTTCATCGAATTTCTCATTGAGTTGAACAATGGATTTGAGGATGATTGTTCTCTTCTTCTTGACATCTTCTTCTTGATGTTGTTTCATGCTTAGCTCGTGTGTCATTAGCGATCCTAGAAGCTCCTCTAAGGGTAAAATATTCAGATCTTTGGCTTCTTGGATTGCGATCACTTTGGCCTCCTAAGTCCTTGGTAAAGATCTAAGAATCTTTCTCACAAGATCGCTGTTAGAATAAGACTCATCAAGACTTTTTAGACCATTAATTAGATCTATAAAATGAGTAAATATTTTAGTTATTGATTCATCATGCTCTATTTTAAAGAGTTCATATTTGTGCACAAGTATGTTAATTTTTGATTCCTTAACTTGATAAGTGCCTTCATGTGTTATTTCTAATCTATCCCATATTTTCTTAACTGACATGCATGTTGAAATACGATTAAATTTATTAGTATTTAAAGTATAATATAAAATATTCATGGCTTTAGCATTGAGTTGAGCCATTTTCTTATCAACCTCATCCCATTCTCTTTCAAATTTGGTTGATTCTACACCATCAATTATCTTAGTGAGTGTGTGTAGTCCATTAACTATGATACTCCACATATCATAGTCAAGTACTTGAATAAAAATTTTCATCCAAGCTTTTCAATAGGTGTAGTTTGACCCATTGAAAAGTGAAGATCAATTTGTAGACTGCCCCTCGGTTAGTGAAGCACCAACTTAAGTTGCCATAGATCTTTAGCTCTTTGATGGTTAAATCAAAGTAGGGCTAGAGCACCGAGCTCTAATACCACTTGTTGCCCAGCTATGCAACTTAAGAGGGGGGATGAATTAGATTTTTAAAATTTTAAAGTTAATTTAGAACCATAAGGATTAAGTAATAATAAGCAAGTTATATCTAGTAAGTGATTTAAGCAAGGTGTAGAAATGAGATGCAAGAATATAAGAAAATAAAAAAATTTAGAAAGAGAGCAAGTAAGCACAACACAAACAATCAAAATTTATAGTGGTTCAGTGTCAATCTTACACCTACATCCACTCCCCAAGCTCCTACTTGAGAATTTAAATCCACTAAAACGTATTCAACAAGAATATAATGTTGGTACCTCCGACTCTAGCTATCCCAAGCTAGAACATTTATTTTTCAGATACAAACCAATCCAACACAATTCGATTCAAGGTTCGGATCAATCTATATAAGTTTTGGAATCCTTCCAAAACTAAAGATCAAGATAAAAATAGAGTATAAGAGTTAATAACAAAGAAATATAAGTTTAGCTTCTTTAATGAGCAAATAAAACTTTAAGTACACTTTATACAATAAGGAAGAAGTTTTTTTGATTTTTTTCAAGATTGTTGAAGACTTGAATGAGCTCTTGAGGGGTTGGTGAACTTGAAATGAAAGCTTCTTTTGGTTGAAAAGGGCTTTTTGCTTAGGGCTAAAATGAATGCTTGAATCTCTTCTTTTTTCTCTACTTTAAGTGCCTTTATATCTTTAATAGATGATGGAGAGAAATCTGGATAAGTTTGGAGCCATTGGAGAGCATTAAATGAATATTAAATATGATCAAAATGAGTTAAAAAACTAGCCGTTATGGAGATTTTTCGTCGCAGGGGTCGACTGATAAGGTCGTCCCCCGCATAGGGGTTGACCCTATGAGTCGACCTCTGTGGCACAGAATAGAAAGTTACTGTTTTGTATCTTTGACTTGCACGGACAACAGAGGTCGATCTATAGGAACCAGATCTAGGGTTTCAGGGTTAGATCTTGAAACTTTTTCAAGATCATACAGCGAAAGACTAAAATAAATCAAAATTTATTTTCTAAAACTAGAGAATTCCTAGATCTAAGATCCTATTATATGATTATTACATAGCATTAAATCAGAAATTAAAATATATAAATATAGCATGAACTACATGTTGATCATATCAACATGTTTCTATACCACATCTAATGTATGTATTAAACAATAGATCAGATCTATTACCTTGCAAGTTAGATGCTCTAACCTCGCTGATCCGGGCTTAAAGATGATGTTGCAAGCCGCACATACGTCTGGCCTCTAGGAGTCGTCCAAACGAGCCCACGAATCTCGATCAGAAGTCCTGCTTCAAAAAATCAGCACAGTATGCTAGTACTGCGCTGATCCTTCTTTGATGGTTGATCAGGTGCCTCCTTCTTCTTGATTTGGACTCTTCCAAAGATAGAAAGTAAAAGAAGGAGTTTTAGATCTGAGACACTCTTAGGAAACTCAAGATGGAGGGAGGAAAGATATGAAAACAAAAAACCCTAGAAGAAGACCCTCTTCTTCTTCACATTTTTCTCTCTAGATACCCTAACTTGCATCTTTTATATCTTCACGATCCAAAGGTATTTCTTTCTAATTTTTGGACGGATCAAATATCTCTCAAATATCTATCTTCTCCTAAAATTTCATAAAGAAACTCATTTTATACAGAGAGATATGATAGAGTCCTTGTCTAGGTCAAATACCTAGTCAAGGCTTATCCAAACATCGCAAGTTAAGGGGCGCCCAACTCTTGAGCACCTCCTCCATATTTTCATGCATGGATTACCAGAAAAGGGTATACAATGTGTACCCTAAAAGTCATAAAAATTACAAAAAAAAATTGGATAAATTTGGTGCAAAATTGAAAGAGTTTTCGATTTCTAAAACTCTATCTCATAGAATTCGAAATCCAAACTTATTCCTTTTTGATTTGATCCAAACCACCTTCCATGTAAGAAAGAAGAGAGGAAACCTTTTGTGAACGTGGGAGAGACCTGGGAGAGGGCTTTTGTCACACAAAATAAGTGGAGATTGGTGTTGAATAAGAGAGAGGGCGTGGGGAAGGCTTATGTGGCGCAAGGTGGAATCCTAGTCATACTAGGATTCTATCTCATGACTTGTTTTAATTTGGTTTCTCAAACCAAATCAAACCAAAATTAGATCAACCTAATTAAAATAAATTTTAACCTAATTAAAAACCTAATTTAATCAGATTAAATTAGATTTAAATCTGATTTAATTTTCTAATCAAATTAGAAATTAGATTGACCCAAGTCCTAGTTGAACTGGGACTAGTTTTTCCTTGCACTTGGCTTATCCAATAAACCAATTGGACTTGATCCAATCAAGCTCAAAATAAATTTAATTAAATTATATTTAATTAGACTTAATCTCAGCCCATTGGCTTAATCAAATTAAGCCAATTAGCAAACGAATTGCTAATCGATCCTCCTGCAATACTTGCACTGGGTTAAATGTCAATCGTATTGATCATTTAACCCTAGAACGATTCTTAATCATTGATCAACCATCCGATCGGATCATGAACTATAATGTGTGTGACCTCATAGGTCCGAACCTAAGCTGGTAGTACAGGAATAAATTTTTATACCAATTGAAGTGACCATCTAGCAATGGTACCCGATGACCGGATAGGTCGAATGTGTAGAACAACATCCTTAGAACCCATGCGGATATAGTTTTCATATAATTCATCCCCTTGACCAAAATGATCATAGGACACCCCAGAGTTCAACTGTCAACTCTGATCAGGTTGTCCACATTGTATTTCAAAATATCAAATCCATCTGATGGATTACCCTGGCCAAGATTTTGCTAAATTGAAATACAGCGACTCATTCTTCTCCAACTGTTGGAGTGGTCAATCCCATCTTGATCACACTCTGACTTCGCAAGTACTTGACTGTGCCCAGAAGTCTTCCATCCCTGAATTAGAAATTCAGTTAGTCTAGTACCAAAGCACAGTGAGTTGCTTGCAAGTCACTGAGACGATCTCAGGTCTAACGGACACTTATACCTATATCCCATCAGAGATATTCTCGACAGCAGAATGCTCTGAAGTTGGTCACGTTCAATGATGATGTACCCTTATATCTCACCTGTATGCCATACCAGTGTCTCCACATTCCTTGGTTAAGAGGACAACCAACCCATATGGCCTACAGCGACCTATGCTTGATAGAAGCTGTCGTCCTTATTAACAGCTTATCATTTGGTCGTGAACAGTTTTAAGGACTAATCGATAAATTCTCTCCTTATCGAACTTAAATAGTCCTAAGGACTTCATCATAACAATGGAGTTCATTAGAAGATGAAAGCTTATGATGAAGATGCCAAATATATTTTATTTATTAACAAATCAATTACAATACTTGGTTGCTCAACCGTCAACAGCTTGACGATTGGCTTTTTGGGACCCATTTCCCAATAACTCCCACTTGTCCTAAAGCCACTCGGCACAGTATCTAATACCCATCTTCGACTTGTGGTTGTCGAACTCCTTTATCGCCAGGGCTTTAGTGAAGGGGTCGACCAGGTTCTCCTTTCTATCGATCTTCTGATGGTCGACGTCACCTCGATCCACGATCTCTCAGACCAGATGGAAGCGGTGCAAGATGTGCTTCATCCGCTGATGTGCTTTGGGTTCCTTCACCTGAGCTATGGCACCAGTGCTGTCGCAGTAGAGCAGTACCGGACCATCGAGGGAGGGTGCTACTCCGAGCTCGTTGATGAATTTCCTCAGCCACACAACTTCCTTCGCAGCATCCGATGTTGCGATGTACTCCGCTTCACAAACAGAGTCTGCCACAGTATGCTGCTTGGAACTCTTCCAGCAGATAGCTCCACCATTCAGAGTAAAGATATAACCCGACACGCTCCTGCTGTCATCATGGTCAGATTGGAAGCTGGAGTCTGTGAACCCCATAAGTTTCAGATCTGACTTGCCATAAGCCAACTATTGGTCTTTAGTATTTCTCAAATATTTAAGGATGGCTTTGACCACTTTCCAGTGATTCTCTCTAGGATCAGATTGGTATCTACTCACTACTCCTAGTGAGTATGCCACATCTGGTCTTGTACATGTCATGGCGTACATGATAGATCCCACGGCTGAAGCATATGGGACTCTATTCATACGCTCTCTCTCTTCAGGAGTTGTCGGACAATCCTTCTTAGAGAGAGAAATTCTTTGGCCTATCGGTAGATAGCCCTTTTTGAAATTCTCCATGCTGAATCTCTTCAGCACAGTGTCTATGTACATGGACTGGGATAACCCAAGCATCTTTTTAGATCTATCCTTATAGATCTTCATCCCTAGGATGTAGGATGCTTCACCCAAGTCCTTCATGGAGAACTGTGATGACAACCAAACTTTTATTCCCTGTAGTGCAGGGATGTCATTCCCGATTAAGAAAATGTCATCCACGTACCAGAAAAGGAATACCACAACTGGACCATTTGCCCATTTATAGATGCAGGGCTCTTCTCCATTCTTAATGAAGCCAAACGTTTTGATCACCTTATCAAAACATATGTTCCAACTTTGAGAAGCTTACTTCAATCCATAAATGGATCTCTGAAGCTTGCACACCTTAGACTCATCTGTGGATGTAAACCCCTCAGGTTGTATCATATACACCTCTTCGGTCAGCTCTCCATTCAGGAAAGCTGTCTTTACATCCATCTGCCAGATCTCATAATCCAGATGGGTAGCTATTGCAAGCATTATCCGAATAGATTTGAGCATTACCACAGGGGAAAACATCTCGTCATAGTCAATACCATAACGTTGACGATACCCCTTGGCGACCAGATGGGCTTTATAGGTCTCCACCTTTCCGTCTGTGCCCCTCTTCCTTCTGAAGACCCATTTACACCCAATGGGTTTAACCTCTTCAGGTGGGTCAACCAATGTCCATACATCATTGACCTTCATGGACTCCATTTCGAATTTCATGGCTTCAAGCCATTTTTCAGAATCAGGTCTCTGCATTGCATCCATATAGGTGATCGGATCCTCATTATTCTCATCAAGTTCGATGGGATCACCGTTTCAGACCAAGAAACCATAATATCTGTCTGACTGATGCGGTACTCTATCGGATCGCCTTAATGGTGCAGGTACATTAGGCTCTGGATCTGATCTAATCATATCCGACTCAGGTTTAGCTATTGGTGTCGGTCCTTCTACCTGTTGAACTTCATGAAGTTCAACCTTAGAGGCAATGGTTCCTTCACCAAGGAACTTCTTTTCTAAAAAGATTGCCTTAAGGCTGACGAACACCTTTTGTTCATCAGCATGGTAGAAAAAATATCCTTTTATCTCTTTGGGGTACCCTATGAATGAGCATTTGTCAGACCTAGGTCCAAGTTTGTCTGTGACTAATCGTTCGACATAGGCTGGGCACCCCTAGACCCTAAGGTGTGAAAGTGCTGGCTTACGTTCCATCCATATCTCATATGGAGTCTTAATTACAGACTTACTTGAAACCCTATTTAACAGATAACTGACTGATTTGAGTGCATATCCCCAGAAGGATATCGGCAAGCTAGCAAAACCCATCATGGATCGGACCATGTCTAACAAAGTCCGATTACTCCTTTCAGACACACCATTATGCTGTGATGTTTCTGGAGGAGTCTATTGGGAGAGAATTCCATTCTCTCCTAGATATGTGAGAAATTCACTAGAAAGGTATTCTCCTCCTCGATCAGATCGAAGAGTTTTAATACTCTTCCTAGTTTGTTTTTCTACTTCACTTTGAAATCGTTTGAACATTTCAAATGAATCTGACTTATGTTTCATCAGATAGACATATCCATATCGGGATAGGTCATCCGTGAAAGTTATGAAGTAGAAATATTCACCTCTAGCACTGGTGCTCATGGGCCCGCATACATCAGTATGTACTAGGCCCAAGAGCTCAGTAGCTCTCTCACCTTTTCCAGTAAAAGGTGACTTGGTCATTTTACCAAGAAGACAAGACTCACAGGTTGGAAGTGATTCACAATCACTGACTTCGAGGATTCCCTCTTGAGTCAACCTGTTTATTCTATTCTTGTTTATATGACCTAGCCTACAGTGCCATAAGTAGATATCTGACACACTATCTAATCTAGGGTGCTTGCCAGTTGAATAGACTATATTAACAGGTTGTGATAACATATACACACCATTGTTCAAATGTCCACAAAAAATAGTAACACCATTCTTAATGATATTACAAATTTATTTCATTATTGAAATTTCATAATCATTTTTGGCCAGAAGGCCTACAGAAATGATATTTAAAAAGAAACTGGGACAGAAATGACAATCATTAAGAACAACGATATGGGATTCAAATACAAGTTTCAAGATTCTTAATGCTAGAACTGGAACTGGTCTTCCATCTCCAATGTTCAGGAACCTCTCGCCTTGCTCGAATCTTCTACTGACCTGCAACCCCTGCAACGAATTGCAAATATGGTAAGGGCTACCAATTTTCAATACCCAGTCAGTTATATCACAAATAGAAAAATTGCAAGGAGTTATCATATAAATACCTTGCCCAACAACAACTTGCTACTTTCTCTGCCTGTTCGGGTCTAGGGAGGCAATGTACTGGGGACAGTTCCTCATTCAGTGCCCCCGCTTCTTGCAAAAGAAGCATTTAGCTTGACTCTTATCGGGTTTGATCTTTTTGATCTGACACTGCACAGATGTCCCAGCCTGAACTTGCACCTTCTTCACTTTCTTCTTCTTGTTCTTCTTCCCTTTCTTAAAGGGTCGAGAACCAGAAGACGAACCTCCCACTAAGTTCACCGACTCCTTATGGAGTTGGTGATCTTTCTCAAAGTTCTGAAGCAACCCCAGTAATCCGTGGTAGCTTCCTTCAGGCTTTGTCATTCTATAATGAGTGAGGAATGGGAGATAAGACTTGGGTAGCGAGTTCAGTATTGCATCTTTCCCAAGCTGCTCATGCAAGGGAAAGCCGAGCTTGCTCAATCATTCCATCAGCTCGATCATGTATAATACATGATCAGTGACAGAGGCACCATCCCGCATTTTGGCGTTGAAGATGGCACAACTAGTCTTGTGCCTCTCCACATCATCGGGTGTGCCAAAGGCATCCTCCAACACTTGAAGCATGTCCTTTGGCTGAGCCATCTCGAATCTGCGACTGAACTCGTCGCTCATAGCAGCCAGCATGATACAGCGCACCGTGGTCCGATCACTGAGCCACTTCTGGTAAGTGTCTCTGACTGTTCCACGTGCATTGACAGCTGGCTCCTCAGGTGCAGGATCCATTATCACATATAGGATCCGTTCATGCTCCAACTATCTTCAACTTTCGATACCAGCTACCGAAGTTGGGTCCCACCAACTTATCATTGTCCAACAATGATCGGAGCGATAGGAAAGTGGCCATATCTGCACAAAAGAAAATCATAACCTAATTAGTAATTGATTATTAAACCTAAGGATTTGGACTTTAATCAAAAGGTTTCTTCCATTATTTTATTCGAATTGATAGCCTCTACCTCCAATTCGAGAAATTACCCTAATTCCTTAGTGGGTACTAGAATCCACTTAGACTGCACACAAGCCCAACTTTGGTTGCCAACCCATGTACATCTAAGGGTAGGTTCATAACCAATTATTTCTCTAAACAATTTTTAGTAATATTAATTTTGCCCCAGAAACCTAATCAGTAGGCTTTGGCCTCCACTGTAAGGATCCAGTTAGGTCCAACCATTAACATGATCATACTTGGTGTATCTAACCAACGAATGATTAAGCCCAACTTTGGTTGGCTCACCTAACCACCATTAGAGAGACACTTCCAAGTCATCATATGATGAGTGATAATTCCATTAGTCAACAAGTACCAGACCTTTGGGTCTGCAATGATTATTGAGTTAATGGACTCATTATCAAACACCTTAATGGGAGGCAATGACTCAGTTATCTCCATAACTTTGTCATTTTAAGGACCTAATAATTTTAAAAGATTTAAATAATATAGAGGATGAGGTCAGATGAACCAGCTTATCATGATCCTCCCACTGGCTTCACCAAGTCAGCTTAAAGGAGACCATTAAAAGGGCTGGTCTAGGAGCACCTAAATCAGTCACACTGATTTACCTAGCTGATATGGGTCAGCTCGAATAGTCAAGTGATCCAATCAAAACATAATTTCACCAAGAGGCCAGGTAAGTTCGATTAGTGGGAGGGTCTGCCAAAGCTTGCCTTAGACACCATCAGAAATGGCCAGGTAAGCGGGCTCCCAATTAAAAACCACCAGTCTGGTTTACCTTAGACACCAACTAGTTTAATTAGTTTTGATTAGATCAACCTAACAGTTCGTGCTAGATCGCTTAGCCAAGAATCAAGTCCATTTGGTTCTCGTTAAAGATATGGACTTGACCAACTACAACTATTGTAATTGATCTAGAGAATCCTTGACCTAATCTAAGACAACAATTGATTAGATTTAGTCAATTCTCTAATTAAGTCCATTTTAATCTAACCATAGGTCTAACCCAATTAATGGACCTAATTTCCACTAACCCATTAATCCAATATGTTATGATTTGTGTCTTGGGTTCTTCAATTCACAATCCTAGAACCTAATCAAATAACTTCTTAATTCTTAATTAAGTTTTGGGCTGAGGGTTGGGTTCGCTTTTCAAAAAATAATTTTTATATTGGTAAAATAATTTTATAATATAATTCTACCAACCATATTGCATGTTTGATTCATAATCAAGATACAAGTGAATTAAACATGAAACTACTTTAGATCTAATCTAAACAGGTTCATGTAATTGAAATAATTTCAACTTTAAACAATTTCTTTCACAAAAATTATTAACAAAGAGATTTTATTTTAGATTTAAATATCTTTTAAATCTAGTAAATCATAAATTTAATCTAGATCATATCTAATAAATTTATGATTAAAGATAGATCTATACAAACTAGGACAACCTTTGCACTGTAAGGGGTAAACCTTACAGTAGGACAACCTTGCAGTTTGTGATTGATCTAAAATTTTAATTTTAGATTTAATAATCAGATTATAAATTAGATCTAATCTAAGAAATAATCTAAGCATGTATAAATAATCATGTAATAAAGAACCTAGGCTCTGATACCAATTGTAGGAACCAGATCTAGGGTTTCAGGGTTAGATCTTGAAACTTTTTCAAGATCATACAGTGAAAGACTAAAATAAATCAAAATTTATTTTCTAAAATAGAAAATTCCTAGATCTAAGATCTATTATATGATTATTACATAGCATTAAATCAGAAATTAAAATATATAAATATAGCATGAACTACATGTTGATCATATCAACATGTTTCTATACCACATCTAATGTATGTATTAAACAATAGATCAGATCTATTACCTTGCAAGTTAGACGCTCTAACCTCGTTGATCTGGGCTTAAGGATGATATTGCAAGCCGCACATGCATCCGGCCTCTAGGAGTCATCCACACGAGCCCACGAATCTCGGTCAGAAGTCCTGCTTCAGGAAATCAGCACAGTATGCTAGTACTGCGCTGATCCTTCTTTGATGGTTGATCAGGTGCCTCCTTCTTCTTGATTTGGACTCTTCCAAAGATGGAAAGTAAAAGGAGGAGTTTTAAATCTGAGACACTCTCAGGAAACTCAAGATGGAGGGAGGAAAGATATGAAAACAAAAAACCCTAGAAGAAGACCCTCTTCTTCTTCACGTTTTTCTCTCTAGATACCCTAACTTGCATCTTTTATATCTCCACGACCCAAAGGTCTTTCTCTATAATTTTTGTATGGCTCAAAGGTCTCTCAAATCTCTATCTTCTCCTAAAATTTTATAAAGAAACTCATTTTATACAGAGAGATATGATAGAGTCCTTGTCTAGGTCAAATACCTAGTCAAGGCTTATCCAAACATGGCAAGTTAAGGGGCGCCCAACTCTTGAGCACCTTCTCCATATTTTTGTACATGAATCATCAGAAAAGGGTTCAAATATGTACCCTAAAATCTATAAAAATTTTAAAAAAAAATTGAATAAATTCGATGCAAAATTGAAAGAGTTTTGGATTTCTAAAACTCTATCTCATAGAATTCGAAATCCAAACTTATTCTTTTTGATTTGATCCAAACCACCTTCCATGTAAGAAAGAAGAGAGGAAACCTTTTGTGAATGTGGGAGAGACCTGGAGAGGGCTTTTTTCACACAAAATAAGTGGAGATTGGCGTTGAATAAGAGAGAGGGCGTGGGGAAGGCTTATGTGGCGCAAGGTGGAATCCTAGTCTTACTAGGATTCTATCTCATGACTTGTTTTAATTTGGTTTCTCAAACAAAATCAAACCAAAATTAGATCAACCTAATTAAAATAGGTCTTAACCCAATTAAAAACCTAATTTAATCAGATTAAATTAGATTTAAATCTGATTTAATTTTCTAATCAAATTAGAAATTAGATTGACCCAAGTCCTAGTTGAATTAGGACTAGTTTTTCCTTGCACTTGGCTTATCCAATAAACCAATTGGACTTGATCCAATCAAGCCCAAAATAAATTTAATTAAATTATATTTAATTAGACTTAATCTCAGCCCATTGGCTTAATCAAATTAAGCCAATTAGCAATCGAATTGCTAATGATCCTCCTGCAATACTTGCACTGGGTTAAATGTCAATCGTATTGATCATTTAACCCTAGAACGATTCTTAATCGTTGATCAACCATCCGATCGGATCATAAACTCTAATGTGTGTGACCTCATAGGTCCGAACCTAAGCCGCTAGCACAAAAATAAATTTCTGTACCAATCGAAGTGACCATCTAGCAATGGTACCCGACGACCGGATAGGTCGAATGTGTAGAACAACATCCTTAGAACCCATACGGATATAGTTTTCATATAATTCATCTCCTTGACCAAAATGATCATAGGACACCCCAGAGTTCAACTGTCAACTCTGATCAGGTTGTCCACATTGTATTTCAAAATATCAAATCTCTCTGATGGATTACCCTGGCCAAGGTTTTGCTAAATTGAAATACAGCGACTCATTCTTCTCCAACTCTTGGAGTGGTCAATCCCATCTCGATCACACTCTGACTTCGCAAGTACTTGACTGTGCCCAGAAGCCTTCCATCCCTGAATTAGAAATTCAGTTAGTCCTGTACCAAAGCACAGTGAGTTGCTTGCAAGTCACTGAGACGATCTCAGGTCTAAGGGACACTTATACCTATATCCCATCAGAGACATTCTCGACAGCAGAATGCTCTGGAGTTGGTCACGTTCAATGATGATGTACCCTTACATCTCACCTGTATGCCATACCAGTGTCTCCACACTCTTTGGTTAAGAGGACAACCAATCCATATGGCCTACAGCGACCTATGCTCGATAGAAACTGTTGTCCTTATTAACAGCTTATCATTTGGTCGTGAACAGTTTTAAGGACTAATCGATAAATCCTCTCTTTATCGAACTTAAATAGTCCTAAGGACTTCATCCTAACAACAGAGTTCATTAGAAGATGAAAGCTTATGATGAAGATGCCAAATATATTTTATTTATTAACAAATCAATTACAATACTTGGTTGCCCAACCGTCAACAGCTTGACGATTGGCATTTTGGGACATATTTCCCAACACGATCCCTAGGATCGTCTCCTTTGGGTGTGCCAGCCAAAAATAGCATGCCGTTCAGCCCTTTTTGATAGGAATCGACCCTAGGGGTCGACTCTTTTCTTTAAACTTGATTTTCTCTCAAAATATATATCCAAAAAATATGAAATTACCTTCAATAGATCACAAATCTTCTATTCTTGCTCTTGAGACTTTCGAATCAAAACTTGATAAAATTATGATTTTGCCTCTGAAATGCAATAAATCTTTTTTCAAGCTAAAATTATTAGTAACCCTCTCAAATATTTTGTAATCATCAAAATCAATTCATGGAGCAACACTAAGGAATTAATGTAATTCTTTGAGTTGGATGTAGAGGCTACCAATTCATACAAAATAGTTGGAGAATAATCCATGTCTTTGGGATTAAAAAGTAATTCACATACTCATAGGCTTATGTTTTTCTTTTCAGTTTTGGCCAACATACTATCCCTCCATTCGTTGTTGGATAGTGACAAGCTCACTGGACCCAACTTTGATAATCGATATCAAAAGTCGAAGATCATCTTGGAGCATGAGAAGATTCTGTACATTCTTATAGATGAGGCATCTGAAGAATCTGTTGCCAATGCTCCTCATTTCATGAGAGATACTTACGTGAAGTGGCTCAATGACTGAACGACTGTACATTTTATGATGAGGGCAGCTATGAACGATGAGCTTAGCCATAAGTTCGAGGATGCGTAGCCTAAGAAGATCATTCAAATATTGAATGAGTCCTTCGACACCCTTGAGGATGTAGAGAGATACAAAATCTCCTACACAGTATTCAATATCAGTATACAAGAGGGGACTTTAGTCACTGATCATATACTGTACATGATTGAGCAAATTAAATGCCAAAGCAAACTTGTCTTTCTATTGCATAAACGGTTATGCAAGGATGCTATCCTCAATTCGCTACCGAAATTCTATCTATCCTTTCTCAGTCATTACAGAATGATGAAGCCTACAGTGGACTACCATAATTTGCTAGGATTACTGCAGACTTTTGAGAAAGACCACCAGCTCCAGAAAGAGCCGGTGAATTTAGTGGGAGGTTCATCTATAGGTCATCGATCCTCCAAGAGAGAAAAGAAGAAAAAGGTACAAAAAACTCATGCCATCGATCCTAAGTAGAGTAAAACATCAAAAATTGATAAGAATCAAGCAGAATGCTTCTTTTGTAAGAAGTTGGATCACTAAAAGAGAAATTATCTTACTTACGTAGCCACCCTTGATCCAAATAGGCCTAAGAACAAGAGAAAGAAGCAAACGATTGCTTCACAAGGTACTTATATGATAACTCCTTGTAATTTCTCTGTTTGTAATACTACTATCTAGGTATTGGATATCAAAAGTCTGATTAATATATGTAATTCGTTACAGAGACTGCAAATAAGTAGAAAGTTTCGAGAGGGCAAGCAATTCTTGAATGTTGGAGATGGAAGCCTTGTTCCAGTTTTGACCTTGAAAATTTTGTTGCTTGTCTTCGAGTCCAATAGTATCATATTAGATGATTGTCATTATTATTATTTTTTTTAATGAATGTCATCTCTGTAGGTCTTTTGGCCAAACTTGATTTCAAATTTATAATAAAGAATAATTTTTGTGATATCATTATGAATGATACTGCAATTATGTGTGAACAATTAAGATATGGCATATACATAATATCACGACCTGTTAGTGTAATGTACATATCTAGTAAACATCCTAAATTAGATAATGTCAGTGAGTTCTATCTTTGGTATTGTAGGCTTGATCATGTGAACAAGAGTAGGATTGACAGGTTGATCAAGGAGCTAGTATGTCCTTGAAATAGATGATTGTGAATCATTACCAACCTACGAATCCTGTCTGCTTGGTAAGATGACTAAGTCACCTTTTAAAGAAAAAGATAAAAGAGCCAACGATGTCTTAGGTCTAATACATACTGATATATGCAGACCTATGAATATAAGTGCCAAAGAAGGATACTACTACTTCATTATGTTTACAGATAACCTATCGAGGTATGGATATATCTATTTTATGAAGCATAAGTCAAAATCATTTGAAATATTCAATCGATTCCATACTGAAGTAGAGAAACAGACTGTGAAGAGTATTAAGACCCTTCGGTCAGATCGAGGAGGTGAATACCTCACCAGTGACTTCCTGACATATCTGGAAGAGAATAGAATTCTCTCATAGTGGACCCTTTCTGGAATACTACAACATAATGGGGTGTTTGAAAGGAGGAATCAAACTTTGTTAGAAATGGTCCGATCCATGATGGGCTTTGCGAGTCTGCCAAGCTTCTTTTGCGATGTGCTCTAGAAACTGCCTGCTACATACTGAATAAGGTGCCAAGCAAGTCTGTCGATAAAACTCCATCTGAGATATGGATTGGGTGTAAGTTGATGCTCTCACACCTTAGGGTCTAGAAGTGTCTTGCTTATGTCAAGTGTTTAAAGACAGATAAGCTTGGACCTAAGTTCGATAAATGTTTGT
Organism: Elaeis guineensis; assembly: GCF_000442705.2. Taxonomy (NCBI): domain Eukaryota; kingdom Viridiplantae; phylum Streptophyta; class Magnoliopsida; order Arecales; family Arecaceae; genus Elaeis; species Elaeis guineensis. The sequence continues at coordinate 26,039,122 of NC_025994.2, forward strand.
TCATAAGGTACCCAAAGAAAACTAAAGGATACTACTTCTACCTCACTGTAGAGAAAAAGATATTTGTTAACAACAGGATAGTCTTTTTGAAAAAGGAGTTCCTTAGTGATGGAGCTAATACCTGTAAAATTGAACTTGATCAAGTTTAAAAGGTGGAAAGATTGATACATATAGAATTGGATTTGATTGGAGAATCAAATTTGGAGCTAGTAGAGGCACCATTAAGGAGATCTGATAGTGTACCACACCAATCGGATAGATACTATAGTTTTTTGATCCAGGATGGTGACCCGATCGAACTTGATGAGAACGATAAGGATCCGATCACCTATATGAAGGCCATGCAAAGGTTTGACTCTCAGACATGGCTTGAGGCTATGAAGTCCAAGATGGAGTCCATGGAGATCAATGGTGTATGGATACTGGTTGATCCATCTGAAGAGATAAAACTCATAGGGTGTAAATAAATTTTTAAGAGAAAAAGAGGAGCAGATAGAAAGGTAGAGATCTATAAAGCCCGTCTAGTTACCAAGAGTTATTGTCAACATTATGATATTGACTATGATGAGATGTTCTCTCCTGTGGCAATGCTCAAGTCTATCTGGATTATACTTGCTATCACTGTACACTTAGATTATAAAATTTGGCAAATCGATGTCAAAACTGCTTTCTTTAATGAAAAGTTGGAAGAAGAGGTGTATATGATACAGCCCGAAAGGTTTACATCCATAGATAAGTCTAAGGTGTGCAAGCTGAATAGGTCTATTTATGGACTTAAGCAGGTGTCTAGGAGTTGGAACATGCATTTTGATAAGGTGATCAAAATGTATGGCCTTATTAGGAATGGAGAAGAATCTTGTATCTACAAATGGGCTACTGATTCTGTAGTTATCTTTCTTGTGCTATATGTGGATGACATACTGTTACTTAAAAATGATATCCCAACTGCAGAGTGTGAAGCTATGGTTATCATTACAATGCTCCATGAAGAATTTAGGAGCATCCTACATCCAAAGAATAAAGATCTATAGGGTTACATCTAGAAGGTTGTTTGGATTATCTCAATTCACGTACATCGATACCATATTGAAACAGTTCAACATGGATAATTTCAAGAGAGGCTATCTTCTGATAGTCCAAAAAATTACTTTCTCCAAGAAGGATTGTCCGACAACACCTAAGGAGAGAGAGCATATGAGTAGAATGTCATATACTTTGACATTACGAGATCAGATGTGACCTATTTACTAGGGATAGTGAGTAGGTACTAGTCTGATCCGAATGAGAACCATTAGAAGATTGCAAAAGTGATCCTTAAGTATTTAAGAAATACTAAAGACCAATGGCTTATCTATGAAGACACTGACCTAAAACTTGTAGGATATACTGTTATAAGTTTCAGTCAGATTATGATGACAGCAGTGTGGAAATTTTAGTGCAAGGGTAAAACGATAATTTTAAAACTTTTTCAAAATTATAATTTTATAGTAAAAATTATTAATTAATTTAATTAATTAACATATATTAACCCTACATAAAAATTTAAATATGATATATATAGCATGCATTTAAATTTGAAATTTCGAATTCTACAGTAAACATTTTACTGTTATGTGTTCAAAACACATTCCTTCATGCAGGTAGTCGATCACCACAGTCTGATCACTGTCGGGATGGTCTGATCATCACAATACAACCACATAGTATGTCTGGGCTCTACGGATCATCCACACGAAGCTTCTGATCTGATCGGCTCCTCACGAATGCTAGTTCATTGCAGAACCCTTTCGATGGCTGATGCTGATCGAACTCCTTTGATCGGTGTCTGTCGACTCCTCGGATGCTCTGGATCATCAGCAAAGGTGATTGAGAAGTTGATGAAGCTTTCTCTGAAGTTTGATGGGCTCACGACACTCGTAGCTCACCTTCTCACTTCCCGAACCCTAGGCAGTAACCCTAGGGTACACATAGAAAACCCTGCGCCCTTTCTCTCTTCTTCTCTTTTCTCTTTTTTTCTTTCCTTTTCTCATGCAGAAGGCCTTTCTCATGCCACCCTTTCTCTTTCAGATCAGATCTATGCATGCCCCATCTTCTCTTTCTTTTTAAAATGGTGTAAGACCGCATCTTTACAGTATTTTCACCGTGTGAGAGGATAAAGCTAGGTGGTTGCTTACTTGTATTCAAATCGAATTTAAACTCAAATGCCAACCAACCAATCTTTATCCACTCTTGGAATGAGAAGAAGGGGGCATGGGTTCTTTGTGCGTGGAGAATTTACACGAGAAACTTTTTCTCATGTAGAATAAGTGGCGCACAAGTGGATAAGGTGGCGCATGAGATTGGTTGCCCATTCAAATTCAAACTTCATTTGAATTTGAATGGCCAACCAACCATCTTTATCCACTCAAAATGGTGCACAAAGGAGGGGTGTGGGAAGGCTTCTGTGTGGGAGAAAATTCATGAGAACTTGTTTCTCGTGAATTCAAATAGGCGCAGGTGAGGTGAGGTGGTGCAGGGAGATAAGTCAAGGTGGTTTCAAATCTAATTGAACCAACCTTATTAAAATAGGTTAGGTACAATTAGACTAAATTAAACCTAATACAATTAGTCTTAATTAGGCTCAATAAAATCTTAATCAAATCAGGAATTGACTAAGCCCAACCCCTGATCAAATCAGAGACCAAACCACCTCGGCGATTAGGTCAACTCTTAACCTAATCGGGTCAAATCCAACTGAATCCAATTCAATTTGACTTGATCCAAAAATAATTACTCAATTAAATTGAGTTAATTAGTGATCAAATCACTAATTAAATCTCTCATAAATACTGAGTCCAAATTTGATGGGCAATCGGGCATCAAAATCCATCGATATGAAACCTTGATCGAAGAGTCCCAAACCAGTGGGACTCTTGACCCCGGTACCCAAAATGTGTGAAACTCATGATCAGAGAATCCTGATTCTCGATCATAGAGTCTCAGATATGTAAGACTCAGAGTTCTTGAGTATTGGGACTCTTGGTCGAAGAGTCCCAGTCCAGTGGGACTCTTCACCAGCCATCAAATCGGATAGGAACCTTTAATGTGTGTGACCCCACAGGTTCGAACCTAAGCCGGTAGCACAAAAACTAATTCCTGTACTAATCAAAATGACCATCTAGCAATAGTACCCGATATTCGGATAGGTCAAATAGTCACAATCGCAACATTCAGAACCTACGCGAATATGGTTACTGTATAATTCATCCCTTTTGACCCCTGTATATAGGATGACTCAAGGTTAAACTGTCAACCCTGATCAGATCATCTGAGTCGTGCTCAACTCAAACAGTCCTGTGACTCCTCACTAGGACTATCCTGGTCAAGATTTTGCTAAATTGAAACATGACTGTACACAGCTCCTGAACTGGAGTGGTCAATCCCATCTTGACACACGCATCGACAAGTCAGGTACTTGACTACACCTAGCAGCCTTCCATCACTGAATTAAAAATTCAAGTAGTCCTGTGCCTAAGTGCAGTGAGTTACTTGTAAGTCACTGTGGCAGTCTTAGGTCGGAGGGACAGTTATACCATATCCCATCGGAGCAAATCTTGATAGCAGAAAAAGCTCCAAAGTCGGTCACGTTCAGTGCAGATGTACCCTTACATCTCACCTGTATGCCATACTAGTGTCTCCACACTCCTTGGTTAAGAGGACAACCAACCTATATGGCACACAATGACCTATGCTTGATAAACATTATTGTCCTTGGTAACAACGTATCATTTGGTCGCGAACAGGGTTTAAGGACTAAACGATAAATCCTCCTTTGTCGAGTCTAAATAGTCCTAAGGACTTCACCACAACACAGGAGTTCATTAGAAGATGAAATAATTTGTGATGAAAAATATCAAAATAATTTTTATTTATTTATAATTCATATACTAATACAGAAAAGAGCACAACCGTCAACAAGCTAACGATTGGTTTTGGGACATTATTCCCAACAATCTCTCACTTGGTCTAAAGCCAATAGGTGCAGTATCTAATACCCATCTTCGACTTGAAGTCGTCGAACTCCTTCACCGCAATGGCTTTAATGAATGGGTCGATCAGGTTCTCCTTTCCATCGATCTTCTGAAGGTCGACGTCACCTCGATCCATAATTTTTTGGATGAGATGGTAGCAGCACAGAATATGCTTCGTCTGTTGGTGTGCCTTCGATTCCTTCGCTTGAGCAATGGCTCCAGAGCTGTCACAATAGAGCAGAACTGGACCAACAAGAGAGGATGCTACTCCGAGCTCGGTGATGAATTTTCTCAGCCACACCACTTCTTTGGCAGCATCTGATGCAGCGATATATTTGTTGGGAAATGTGTCCCAAAAAAGCCAATCGTCAAGCTGTTAACGGTTGAGCAACCAAGTATTATAATTGATTTGTTAATAAATAAAATATATTTGGCATCTTCATCATAAGCTTTCATCTTCTAATGAACTCCGTTGTTATGATGAAGTCCTTAGGACTATTTAAGTTCGATAAAGAGAGGATTTATCGATTAGTCCTTAAAACTGTTTACGATCAAATGATAAGCTATTAATAAGGACGACAACTTCTATCGAGCATAGGTCGCTGTAGGCCATATGGGTTGGTTGTCCTCTTAACCAAGGAGTGTGGAGACACTGGTATGGCATACAGGTGAGATGTAAGGGTACATCGTCATTGAACGTGACCAACTCCAGAGCATTCTACTGTCGAGAATGTCTCTGATGGGATATAGGTATAAGTGTCCCTTAGACTTGAGATCGCCTCAGTGACTTGCAAGCAACTCACTGTGCTTTGGTACTGGACTAACTGAATTTCTAATTCAGGGACGGAAGGCTTCTGGGCACAGTCAAGTACTTGCGAAGTCAGAGTGTGATCGAGATGGGATTGACCACTCCAAGAGTTGGAGAAGAATGAGTCGCTGTATTTCAATTTAGCAAAACCTTGGCCAGGGTAATCCATCAGATGGATTTGATATTTTGAAATACAATGTGGACAACCTGATCAGAGTTGACAGTTGAACTCTGGGGTGTCCTATGATCATTTTGGTCAAGGGGATGAATTATATGAAAACTATATCCGCATGAGTTCTAAGGATGTTGTTCTACACATTCGACCTATCCGGACGTCGGGTACCATTGCTAGATGGTCACTTCGATTGGTATAAAAATTTGTTTCTATGCTACCGGCTTAGGTTCGGACCTATGAGGTCACACACATTAGAGTTCATGATCCGATCGGATGGTTGATCAATGATTAAGAATCATTATAGGGTTAAATAATCAATACGATTGATATTTAACCCAGTGCAAGTGTTGTAGGAGGATCGATTAGCAATTTGATTGCTAATTGGCTTAATTTGATTAAGCCAATGGGCTGAGATTAAGTCTAATTAAATATAATTTAATTAGATTTAGTTTGGGCTTGATTGGATCAAGTCCAATTGGTTTATTGGATAAGCCAAGTGCAAGGAAAGACTAGTCCTAGTTCAACTAGGACTTGGGTCAATCTAATTTCTAATTTGATTAGAAAATTAAATCAGATTTAAATCTAATTTAATCTGATTAAATTAGGTTTTTAATTAGGTTAAGACCTATTTTAATTGGGTTGATCTAATTTTGATTTGATTTGGTTTGGGAAACCAAATTAAAACAAGTTATGAGACAGAATCCTAGTAGGACTAGGATTCCACCTTGCGCCACATAAGCCTTCTCCACGCCCTCTCTCTTATTCAACGCCAATCTCCACTTATTTTGTGCGAGAAAAGCCCTCTCCCAGATCTCTCCCACGTTCACAAAAGGTCTCCTCTCTTCTTTCTTACATGGAAGGTGATTTGGATCAAATCTAAAAGGAATAAGTTTGGATTTCGAATTCTATGAGATAGAGTTTTAGAAATCCAAAACTCTTTCAATTTTGCACCGAATTTATCCAAATTTTTTTTGGAATTTTCATGGATTTTAGGGTTTACATTGTATACCCTTTTCTGGTGATCCATGCATGAAAATATGGAGGAGGTGCTCAAGAGTTGGGCGTCCCTTAACTTGCCATGTTTGGATAAGCCTTGACTAGGTGTTTGACCTAGACAAGGACTCTATCATATCTCTCTATATATGATGAGTTTCTTCATGAAATTTGAAGGAGAGATAGATATTTGAGAGGCCTTTCTTCCTTCCAAAAATCAAAGAGAAATACTTTTGGGTCATGGAGATATAAAAGATGCAAGTTTGGATGTCTAGAGAGAAAAACGTGAAGAAGAAGAGGGTCTTCTTCTTGGGTTTTTGTTTTCATATCTTTCCTCCCTCCATCTTGAGTTTTCTGAGAGTGTCTCAGATCTGAAACTCCTCCTTCTACTTTTCATCTTTAGAAGAGTCCAAATCAAGAAGAAGGAGGCACCTGATCAACCATCAAAGAAGGATCAGCGCAGTACTAGCATACTGTGCTGATTTCCTGAAGCAGGACTTCTGATCGAGATTCGTGGGCTCGTGTGGACGACTCCTAGAGGCCGGATGCGTGTGCGGCTTGCAACATCATCCTTAAGCCCGGATCAGCAAGGTTAGAGCGTCTAACTTGCAAGGTAATAGATCTGATCTATTATTTAATACATACATTAGATGTAGCTAGTATAGAAACATGTTGATATGATCAACATGTAGTTCATACTATATTCATATATATTTTAATTTTTGATTTAATGCTATGTAATAATCATGTAATAAGATCTTAGATCTAGGGATTTTTTGATCTTAGAAAATAAATTTTGATTTATTTTTAGTCTTCCGCTGTATGATCTTGAAAAAGTTTCAAGATCTAACCCTCTTTTTCAAGATCTAACCCTGAAACCCTAGATCTGGTTCCTACAATTGGTATCAGAGCCTAGGTTCTTTATTACATGATTATTTATACATGCTTAGATTATTTTTTAGATTAGATCTAATTTATAATCTGATTATTAAATCTGAAATTAAAATTTTAGATCAATCACAAACTGCAAGGTTGTCCTGCTGTAAGGTTTACCCCTTACAGTGCAAAGGTTGTCCTAGTTTGTGTAGATCTATCTTTAATCATAAATTTATTAGATATGATCTAGATTAAATTTATGATTTATTAGATTTAAAAGATGTTTAAATCTGAAATAAAATCTCTTTGTTAATAATTTTTATGCAAAAAAATTATTTAAAGTTAAAATTGTTTCAATTACATGAACCTGTTTAGATTAGATCTAAAGTAGTTTCATTTTTATTTCACTTGCATCTTGATTATGAATCAAACATGCAATATGATTGGTAGAATCATATTGTAAAATTGTTTTACAAATATAAAAATTATTTTTTGAAAAGCCGAACCCAACCCTCAGCCCAAAACTTAATTAAGAATTAAGAAGTTGTTTGATTAGGTTCTAGGATTGTGAATTGAAGAACCTAAGACACAAATCATAACACATTGGGTTAATGGGTTAGTGGAAATTAGGTCCATTAATTGGGTTAGACCTATGGTTAGATTAAAGATGGACTTAATTAGAGAATTGACTAAATCTAATCAATTGTTGTCTTAGATTAGGTCAAGGATTCTCTAGATCAATTACAATAGTTGTAGTTGGTCAAGTCCATATCTTTAACGAGAACCAAATGGACTTGATTTTTGGCTAAGCGGTCTAGCACGAACTGTTAGGTTGATCTAATCGAAACTAATTAAACCAGTTGGTGTCTAAGGTAAATCAGACCGGTGGATTTTAATTGGGAGCCCGCTTACCTGGCCATTCATGATGGTGTCTAAGGCAAGTTTTGGCAGACCCTCCCACTGATCGAACTTACCTGGCCTCTTGGTGAAATTATGTTTTGATCGGATCACTTGACTATTCGAGCTGACCCATGTCAGCTAGGTAAATCAGTGTGACTGATTTAGGTGCTCCTAGACCAGCCCTTTTAATGGTCTCCCTTAAGCTGACTTGGTGAAGTCAGTGGGAGGATCATGATAAGCTGGTTCATCTGACCTCATCCTCTATATTATTTAATCCTCTAAAATTATTAGGTCCTTAAAATGATAAAGTTATGGAGATAACTGAGTCATAGCCTCCCATTAAGGTGTTTGATAATGAGTCCATGAACTCAATAATCATTGCAAACCCAAAGGCCTGGTGCTTGTTGACTAATGGAATTATCACTCATCATATGATGACTTGGAAGTGTCTCTCTAATGGTGGTTAGGTGAGCCAACCAAAGTTGGGCTTAATCATTCGTTGGTTAGATACACCAAGTATGATCATGTTAATGGTTGGACCTAACCGGATCCTTACAGTGGAGGCCAAAGCCTACTGATTAGGTTTCTGGGGCAAAATTAAAATTACTAGAAATTGTTTAGAGAAACAATTGGTTATGAACCTACCCTTAGATGTACATGGGTTGGCCAACCAAAGTTGGGCTTGTGTGCAGTCTAAGTGGATTCTAGTACCCGCTAAGGAATTAGGGTAATTCCTCGAATTGAATGTAGAGGCTACCAATTCGAATAAAATAGTGGGAGAAACCTTTTGATTAAAATCCAAATCTTTAGGTTTAATGAATCAATTACTAATTAGGTTATGGTTCTCCTTTGTGCAAATATGGCCACTTCCCTATCGCTCCGATCATTGTTGGACAATGATAAGTTGGTGGGACCCAACTTCGGTAGCTGGTACCGAAAGTTGAAGATAGTCCTGGAGCATGAATGGATCCTATATGTGATAATAGATCCTGCACCTGAGGAGCCAGCTGTCAATGCACGTGGAACAGTCAGAGACACTTACCAGAAGTGGCTCAGTGATCGGACCACGGTGCGCTGTATCATGCTGGCTGCTATCATGAGCGATGAGTTCAGTCGCAGATTCGAGACGGCTCAGCCAAAGGACATGCTTCAAGTGTTGGAGGATACCTTTGGCACACCCGATGACGTAGAGAGGCACAAGACTAGTTGTGCCATCTACAACGCCAAAATACGGGATGGAGTCTCTGTCACTGATCATGTATTGTACATGATCGAGCTGATGGAACGATTGAGCATGCTCGGCTTTCCCTTGCATGAGCAGCTTGGGAAAGATGCAATACTGAACTCGCTGCCCAAGTCTTGTCTCCCATTCCTCACTCATTATAGAATGACAAAGCCTGAAGTAAACTACCATGGGTTAATGGGGTTGCTTCAGAACTTTGAGAAGGATCACCAACTCCTCAAGGAGTCGGTGAACTCAGTGAACTCAGTGGAAGGTTCATCTTCTGGTTCTCGACCCTTTGAGAAAGGAAAGAAGAACAAGAAGAAGAAAGTCAAGAAGGTGCAAGTTCAGACTGGGACATCTGTGCAGAGCCAGACCAAAAAGATCAAGCCTGATAAGAGTCTATTCTACTGGCAAGCACCCTAGATTAGATAGTGTGTCAAATATCTACTTATGGCATTGGAGGCTAGGTCATATAAATAAGAACAGAATAAACAGGTTGACTCAAGAGGGAATCCTCAAAGTCAGTGATTGTGAATCACTTCCAACCTGTGAGTCCTGTCTTCTTGGTAAAATGACCAAGTCACCTTTTACTGGAAAAGGTGAGAGAGCTACTGAGCTCTTGGGCCTAGTACATACTGATGTATGCGGACCCATGAGCACCAGTGCTAGAGGTGGATATTTCTACTTCATAACTTTCACGGATGACCTATCCCGATATGGATATGTCTATCTGATGAAACATAAGTCGGATTCATTTGAAATGTTCAAACGATTCCGAAGTGAAGTAGAAAAACAAACTGGGAAGAGTATTAAAACTCTTCGATCTGATTGAGGAGGAGAATACCTTTCTAGTGAATTTCTCACATATCTAGGAGAGAATGGGATTCTCTCCCAATGGACTCCTCCAGGAACACCACAGCATAATGGTGTGTCTGAAAGGAGGAATCGGACTCTGTTAGACATGGTCTGATCCATGATGGGTTTTGCTAGCTTGCCGATATCCTTCTGGGGATATGCACTCGAATCGGCTTGTTATCTATTAAATAGGGTTCCAAGTAAGTCTGTAATTAAGACTCCATATGAGATATGGACGGGACGTAAGCCAGCACTTTCACACCTTAGGGTCTGGGGGTGCCCGGCCTATGTCAAACGATTAGTCACAGACAAACTTGGACCTAGATCTGACAAATGCTCATTCATAGGATACCCCAAAGAGACAAAAGGATATTTTTTCTACCATGCTGATGAACAAAAGGTGTTCGTCAGCCTTAAGGCAATCTTTTTAGAAAAGGAGTTCCTTGGTGAAGGAACCGTTGCCTCTAAGGTTGAACTTGATGAAGTTCAACAGGTTGAAGGACCGACACCAATAGCTGAACCTGAGTCGGATATGATTAGATCAGATCCGGAGCCCAATATACCTGCACCATTAAGGCGATCTGGTAGAGTACCGCGTCAGCCGAACAGATACTACGGTTTCTTGGTCCGGGACGGTGATCCCATCGAACTTGATGAGAATAATGAGGATCCGATCACCTATATGGATGCTATGCAGAGACCTGATTCCGAGAAATGGCTTGAAGCCATGAAATCCGAAATGGAGTCCATGAAGGTCAACGATGTATGGACATTGGTTGACCCACCTAAAGGGGTTAAACCCATTGGGTGTAAATGGGTCTTCAAAAGGAAGAGGGGCGCAGACGGAAAGGTGGAGACCTATAAAGCCCGTCTGGTTGCCAAGGGGTATCGTCAACGTTATGGTATTGACTATGACGAGACATTTTCTCCTGTAGCAATGCTCAAATCCATTCGGATAATACTTGCAATAGCTGCCCATCTGGATTATGAGATCTGGCAAATGGATGTAAAGACAGCCTTCCTGAATGGAGAGCTGATCGAAGAAGTGTATATGATACAACCTGAGGGGTTTACATCCACAGATGAGTCTAAGGTGTGCAAGCTTCAGAGATCCATTTATGGATTGAAGCAAGCTTCTCGGAGTTGGAACATGCATTTTGATAAGGTGATCAAAATGTATGGCTTCATTAAGAATGGAGAAGAGCCCTGCATCTATAAATGGGCAAATGGTCCAGTTGTGGTATTCCTTATCTTGTACGTAGATGACATTCTCTTAATCGGGAATGACATCCCCGCACTACAGGGAATAAAAGTTTGGTTGTCATCACAGTTCTCCATGAAGGACTTGGGTGAAGCATCTTACATCCTAGGGATGAAGATCTATAGTGATAGATCTAAAAGGATGCTTGGGTTATCCCAGTCCATGTACATAGACACTGTGCTGAAGAGGTTCAGCATGGAGAATTCCAAGAAGGGCTATCAACTGATAGGCCATTGAATTTCTCTCTCTAAGAAGGATTGTCTGACAACTCCTAAAGAGAGAGAGCGTATGAGTAGAGTCCCATATGCTTCAGCCATGGGATCTATCATATACGCCATGACATGTACAAGACTAGATGTGGCATACTCACTAGGAGTAGTGTGTAGATACCAATCTGATCCTGGAGAAAATCACTGGAAAGTGGTTAAAGCCATCCTTAAGTATTTGAGAAATACTAAGGACCAATGGTTGGTTTATGGCGAGTCAGATCTGAAACTTGTGGGGTTCACAGACTCGAGCTTCCAATCTGACCATGATGACAGCAGGAGTGTGTTGGGTTATATCTTTACTTTGAATGGTGGAGCCATCTGCTGGAAGAGTTTCAAGCAGCATACTGTGACAGACTCTGTTTGTGAAGCGGAGTACATCGCAGCATCGGATGCTACGAAGGAAGCTGTGTGGTTGAGAAAATTTATCAACGAGCTCGGAGTAGCACCCTCCCTCGATGGTCCAGTCCTGCTCTACTGTGACAGCACTGGTACCATAGCTTAGGTGAAAGAACCCAAAGCACATCAGCGGATGAAGCACATCTTGCGCCGCTTCCACCTGGTCTGAGAGATCGTGGATCGAGGTGATGTCGATCTTCAGAAGATCGATGGAAAGGAGAACCTGGCCGACCCCTTCACTAAAGCCCTGGTGATACTGTGTTGAGTGGCTTTAGGACAAGTAGGAGTTGTTGGGAAATGTGTCCCAAAAAAGCCAATCGTCAAGATGTTGACGGTTGAGCAACCAAGTATTGTAATTGATTTGTTAATAAATAAAATATATTTGGCATCTTCATCATAAGCTTTCATCTTCTAATGAACTCCGTTGTTATGATGAAGTCCTTAAGACTATTTAAGTTCGATAAAGAGAGGATTTATCGATTAGTCCTTAAAACTGTTTACGATCAAATGATAAGCTGTTAATAAGGACGACAGCTTCTATCGAGCATAGGTCGCTGTAGGCCATATGGGTTGGTTGTCCTCTTAATCAAGGAGTGTGGAGACACTGGTATGGCATACAGGTGAGATGTAAGGGTACATCATCATTGAACGTGACCAACTCCAGAGCATTCTACTGTCGAGAATGTCTCTGATGGGATATAGGTATAAGTGTCCCTTAGACTTGAGATCGTCTCAGTGACTTGCAAGCAACTCACTGTGCTTTGGTACTGGACTAACTGAATTTCTAATTCAGGGACGGAAGGCTTCTGGGCACAATCAAGTACTTGCGAAGTCAGAGTGTGATCGAGATGGAATTGACCACTCCAATAGTTGGAGAAGAATGAGTCGCTGTATTTCAATTTAGCAAAACCTTGGCCAGGGTAATCCATCAGATGGATTTGATATTTTGAAATACAATGTGGACAACCTGATCAGAGTTGACAGTTAAACTCTGGGGTGTCCTATGATCATTTTGGTCAAGGGGATGAATTATATGAAAACTATATCCGCATGGGTTCTAAGGATGTTGTTCTACACATTCGACCTATCCGGACGTCGGGTACCATTGCTAGATGGTCACTTCGATTGGTATAGGAATTTGTTTCTATGCTACCGGCTTAGGTTCGGACCTATGAGGTCATACACATTAGAGTTCATGATCCGATCGGATGGTTGATCAACGATTAAGAATCATTATAGGGTTAAATAATCAATACGATTGACATTTAACCCAGTGCAAGTGTTGCAGGAGGATCGATTAGCAATTTGATTGCTAATTGGCTTAATTTGATTAAGCCAATGGGCTGAGATTAAGTCTAATTAAATATAATTTAATTAGATTTAGTTTGGGCTTGATTGGATCAAGTCCAATTGGTTTATTGGATAAGCCAAGTGCAAGGAAAGACTAGTCCTAGTTCAACTAGGACTTGGGTCAATCTAATTTCTAATTTGATTAGAAAATTAAATCAGATTTAAATCTAATTTAATCTGATTAAATTAGGTTTTTAATTAGGTTAAGATCTATTTTAATTGGGTTGATCTAATTTTGATTTGATTTGGTTTGGGAAACCAAATTAAAACAAGTTATGAGACAGAATCCTAGTAGGACTAGGATTCCACCTTGCGCCACATAAGCCTTCTCCACGCCCTCTCTCTTATTCAACGCCAATCTCCACTTATTTTGTGCGAAAAAAGCCCTCTCCCAGATCTCTCCCACGTTCACAAAAGGTCTCCTCTCTTCTTTCTTACATGGAAGGTGATTTGGATCAAATCTAAAAGGAATAAGTTTGGATTTCGAATTCTATGAGATAGAGTTTTAGAAATCCAAAACTCTTTCAATTTTGCACCGAATTTATCCAAATTTTTTTTGGAATTTTTGTGGCTTTTAGAGTTTACATTGTACACCCTTTTCTGATGATCCATACATGAAAATGTGGAGGAGATGCTCAAGAGTTGGGCGTCCCTTAACTTGCCATGTTTGGATAAGCCTTGACTAGGTGTTTGACCTAGACAAGGACTCTATCATATCTCTCTATATAAGACGAGTTTCTTCATGAAATTTGAAGGAGAGATAGATATTTGAGAGGCCTTTCTGCCATCCAAAAATTTTCTGGTGATCCATGCACAAAAATATGGAGGAGGTGCTCAAGAGTTGGGCGTCCCTTAACTTGCCATGTTTGGATAAGCCTTGACTAGGTGTTTGACCTAGACAAGGACTCTATCATATCTCTCTATATATGAAGAGTGTCTTCATAAAATTTGAAGGAGAGATATATATTTGAGAGGCCTTTCTGCCATCCAAAAATAAGAGAGAAATACCTTTGGGTCGTGGAGATATAAAAGATGCAAGTTTGGGTGTCTAGAGAGAAAAATGTGAAGAAGAAGAGGGTCTTCTTCTTGGGTTTTTGTTTTCATATCTTTCCTCCCTCCATCTTGAGTTTTCTGAGAGTGTCTCAGATCTGAAACTCCTCCTTCTACTTTTCATCTTTGGAAGAGTCCAAATGAAGAAGAAGGAGGCACCTGATCAACCATCAAAGAAGGATCAGCGCAGTACTAGCATACTGTGCTGATTTCCTGAAGCAGGACTTCTGATCGAGATTCGTGGGCTCGTGTGGATGACTCCTAGAGGCCGGACGCGTGTGCGGCTTGCAACATCATCCTTAAGCCCGGATTAGCAAGGTTAGAGCATCTAACTTGCAAGGTAATAGATTTGATCTATTATTTAATACATACATTAGATGTAGCTAGTATAGAAACATGTTGATATGATCAACATGTAGTTCATACTATATTCATATATATTTTAATTTTTGATTTAATGCTATGTAATAATCATGTAAAAGGATCTTAGATCTAAGGATTTTTTGATCTTAGAAAATAAATTTTGATTTATTTTTAGTCTTCCGCTGTATGATCTTGAAAAAGTTTCAAGATCTAACCCTCTTTTTCACGATCTAACCCTGAAATCCTAGATCTGGTTCCTACAATATTCTGCTTCGCAAACTAAATCAACCACAGTGTGCTGCTTGGAACTCTTCCAGCAGACAGCCCCATCATTAAGGGTAAAAACAAATTCCAACACACTCCTGCTGTCATCGTGATCAGACTGGAAACTAGAGTCTATAAACCCCATAAGTCTCAAGTCCGATTCACCATAAACAAGATACTGGTCCTTAGTATTTCTTAAATACTTCAGGATGGTTTTAACAACCGTCCAGTGATTCTCCCCTGGAATAGATTGGTATCTACTCACTACCCCTAGTGAGTATGCCACATCTGATCGTGTACATGTCATAGCGTACATGATAGATTCTACTGCCAAAGCATATGAAATTCTATCCATACACTCTCTCTCTTGAGGTGTTGTTGGACAATCCCTCTTCGAGAGAGAAATTCCATGGCCTATCGGTAGATAGCCTTTCTTGAAATTCTCCATGCTGAACCTCTTCAGCATAGTATCAATGTACATGGACTGAGATAAGCCAAGCAACCTTTTAGATCTATCCCTATAGATCCTCATCCCTAAGATGTAGGAAGCTTCTCCCAGATCCTTCATGGAGAACTGTGACGACAGCCAAATCTTTATTCCTTGTAATGCAGGGACATCATTTCTAATTAAGAGAATATCATCCACATACAATACAAAAAATATCACTATTGGACCATTAGCCCACTTATAAATGCAGGACTCTTCTCTGTTCTTAACGAAGCCATACGTTTTGATCGTCCTATCAAAACGTATGTTTCAACTCCGGGATGCCTGCTTAAGTCCATAAATGGACTTCTGTAGCCTGCACACCTTAGACTCATCTGTGGATGTGAATCCTTCAGATTGTATCATATACACCTCTTCGTCCATCTGCCAGATTTCATAGTCCAGATGGACAGCTATCGCAAGCAAAATTCGAATGGATTTGAGCTTGCCACAGGAGAAAATATCTCATCATAGTCTATACCATAACGTTGCCGATATCCCTTGGCAACCAGACAGGCTTTATAGGTCTCCACCTTTCCATCTGTGCCCCTCTTCCTCTTGAAAACCCACTTACACCCTATGGGTTTTACTCCTTCGAGTGGGTCAACCAATGTCCACACATCGTTGACCTTCATGGACTTCATTTCGGATTTCATGGCCTCTAGCCATTTCTCAGAGTCAGGTCTCTATATTGCATCCATGTAGGTGATCGGATCCTCATCGTTTTCATCAAGTTCGACAAGATCACCGTTTCAGACGAAGAAACCATAGTACCTATCCGGTTGACATGGTACTCTACCAGATCGCCTTAAGGGTGCAGGAACAACGGGCTCCAGATCTGATCTAACCAAATCTGGTTCAGGTTCATCAACTTGTGTCAGTTTTTCCATCTGCCGAACTTCCTCAAGTTTGACCTTAGAGGCAACAGTCCCTTCACCAAGGAACTCTTTTTTCAAAAAGATTGCCTTAAGGCTGACAAACATATTTTGCTCATCAGCTAGGTAGAAATAATACCCTTTGGTCTCTTTTAGGTACCCTATAAAATAACACTTGTCAGATCTAGGTCCAAGCTTGTCCGTAATTAAACGTTTAACATAAGCCGGACACCCCCAAACCCTAAGGTGTGAGAGTACTGGCTTACGTCCTATCCATATCTCATAAGGTATTTTGGTTATAGACTTACTCAGAATACTATTTAGAAGGTAACAAGCTGATTCGAGCACATATCCCTAGAGGAAGATCGGCAGACCAGCAAATCCCATCATGGATCGAACCATGTCCAACAAGATCCGATTCCTCCTTTCAGACACCATTATGCTGTGGTGTTCCAAGAGGAGTCCACTGAGAGAGAATCCCATTCTCCCCAAGATATGTCAGAAACTCATTGGAAAGATATTCACCTCCTCGATCAGATCGAAGAGTTTTAATATACTTCCCAGTTTGTTTTTCTATCTCATTTCAGAATAGTTTGAACATTTCAAATGACTCCGACTTATGCTTCATTAAGTAGACATACCCATACCTCGATAGGTCGTCTGTGAAGGTTATGAAGTAGAAATATCCACCTCTTGCACTTGAGCTCATGGATCCACATACATCAGAATATACCAGACCCAAGAGTTCACTGGCTCGCTCATCTTTTCAGTTAAAGGTGATTTGGTCATCCTCCCAAGAAGACAGGACTCATAGGTTGGAAGTGATTCACAATCACCAACTTTAAGAATTCCTTCTTGAGCTAACCTGTTTATTCTGTTCTTATTGATATGACTTAGCCTACAGTGCCAAAGGTAGACTTCTGACATATTATCCATTCTAGGATATTTATCGGAGGTTTGAACCATATTAACAGGCTGTGATAGTAAGTAAATTTTATTATTTAGTTATCCAACAAATATTGTAACACCATTCAAAATGATATTGCAAACATTTTTTTTTATTAAAAATTTATAACTGTACATGGCCAAAAGGCCTACAGAAATAATATTTAATAAAAAACTTAGATAATAGTGACATTCACTCAGAATTACATTACGAGAGTTGATTACAAGGTTCATGATTCCTAAAGCTAGAACTGGAACTTTACTTCTATCTCCAACATTCAGGAACCTCTCACCTTCATCAAATCTCCTACTGACCTGCAGACCCTGTATCGAATTACAGATATGATAAGGACTTTCAGTATCCAATACCCAGGCAGTAGTATCACAAATGAAAAAGTTGCAAGGTGTTATCATATAATTACCTTGCTTCTTCTTTAGCCTGTTCGGGTCCAGGGAGGCAATGTATAGAGGACAGTTCCTCTTCCAATGCCCTTACTTCTTGCAAAAAAAGAACTCCGCCTGGCTCAAGTCGGGCTTGTGCTTCTTGGTCTGACCCTGTGCAGACGTCCCAGCATGTGGCCGCACCTTCTTATTCTTCTTCTTGTTCTTCTTCCCTTTCTTAAAGGGTCGATGACCAGAAGAAGACCCTCCCACAACATTCACCGACTCCTTATGGAGCTAGTGGTTGTTCTCAAAGTTCTGCAGCAACCCCAACAAGCCGTGGTAGTTCACTGTAGGCTTTGTCATCCGAAAATGAGTAAGGAAGGGGAGGAAGGACTTGGGCAAAGAATTAAGGATCGCATCCTTATCGAGTTGCTTGTGCAAGGAAAAGCCTAGTTTACTTAGGCGCTCAATCATTTCGATCATGTACAGTACATGATCAGTGACTGAGGCCCCATCCCTCATCCGAGCATTGAAAATGGCACAACTAGTTTTGTGCCTTTCAACGTCGTCAGACGTGCCAAAAGAGTCGTTCAACATTTGAAGCATCTCCAGTGGCTGGGCATTTTTGAACCTACGGCAAAACTCATCATTCATTGCCGCCAGCATTATGCACCGAACGGTGGTGCGGTCGTTGAGCAACTTCTGGTAAGTGTCTCGGACCGTCCCTCTAGCGATCGGGGCTGGCTCCTCAGGTGTCAGATCCGTTACTACATAAAGGATCCACTCATGCTCAAGGATGATTTTTAATTTTTGATACCAGCTATCGAAATTAGGTCCCATGAGCTTGTCATTATCTAATAATGATCGAAGCGACAGGGTAGTGGCCATAGGTGCATAAAGAAAAACCAGACCTTTATTAGTACATAAATTATTAATACTAAAGACTTGGACTTTAGTCTAAAGTTTCTTTCAGTATTTTTACGAACTGATAGCCTCAACCTCCAATTCGAGGAATTATTTTAATTTCTTAGTGGGTACTAGAATCCACACAGACCACACACGAGCCCAACTTTGGTTGGTCAACCCATGTGCATCTATGGGTAGGTTCATAACCAGTTGTTTCTCTAAACAACTTCTAATAATTAATTTTGCCCCAGAACCTAATCAGTAGGCTTTAGCCTTCACTGAAAAGATCTGGTTAGGTCCAACCATTAACATAACTTGATTTGATGAATCGGACCAATAAATGATCAAGCCCGACTTTGGCCGGCCAACCTGACCACCATCAGAAAGACTCAACCAAATTATCATATTATGAATGATAATTCCATTAGTCAATAAGCACCAGGCCTTTGGGCCTCCAGTGATTATTAAACTAATGGACTCATTATCACTCACTTAATGGGAGGCTATGACTTAGTTATCACTATAACTTAATCATTTTTAGGGACCTAATAATTTTTGAAGATTTTATTAAAGGATAGAAGAGAAGAAATTGATCAGCTAATTTCAATCCTCCCACTGACTTCACCAAGTCAGATTAAAAAGGATTTAATTAAAGCCGGCATTAGGAGCACCTAAATCAGTCACACTGATTTACCTAATGACATGGGTGAGCCTTAATCACCAAGTGATCTAATCAAAACCTAACTCACCAGGTTGGTCAGGTAAGTGAGATCAGTGGAAGGGATATGCCATTAACTCGTCAGAGATCGAATCAATGCGAGTAGCTCCTAGTTAAAAACCACTGGTCAGACTGCCGAACTTATCTTAGACACCAACCGGTTCATCAGTTTTAATTTGATCAAATTAGTAAATAGGGTTCCACTGCGTAGCCATGAATTAAGTCCATCTTGGTCTAGTTAAAGATATGGACCCATTCAACTACAACTATTGGAGTTGAGTCTAGAGTGTCCTTGACCTAATCTAATTCAACTTTTGATTAGATTTGACCAATTACTCTAATTTAGTCCATTTCTTTAAGCTAACCTTAGGTCTAACCTAATTATGGACCTAATCCATCTAACCCATTGACCCACAAGTTTATACAATTGTCTTAGGTCTTAATTTACAATTCTAGACCAACTAGACAACACTTAATTCTTTTAATTAAGTATTAGAGCTGATGGGTCAAGGTTTGGCATTTCGAAAATAATTTTCAAATTTGAAAGGTTTTATTTTCTGTTCACCAAATATGTTGACTCATTTTACAAATGGATCAGCATATTTCATAAACAACAATCCTATTGCTAATTACATAACAGAAAATAACTCAATCAAAATAAATCATGAATATTCCTTTAGATCTAATCTAACACATTCATGATAAATTTCATAATTAAATCTTTACAATTAAGTCCTTTTGCTGCTTCATCAGCATGGGATATAATTGCTCGGCACCCCTACCGCCATAGGAGAATCCCATTGAATGGGAGGAGAGGACCTTTAAACCCTACTTTTCTCCTATGACCGGACGACCATGGCAACCAACCCAATTAGACTACTTGCTACTTGGATCAAGTATATCTAAATATACCAATTTTAAAATTTAAATTTCAAATTTCAAATTTTAAATTTTGAATTTCAAATTTCAAACAAATTTTAAATTTCAAATTTTAAAATTTTAAATTTCAAATTTTGAATTTCAAATTTAAAATTTCAAATAAATTTTAAATTTTGAATTTTGAATTTCAAATTTTTAAATTTTAAATTTTAAAATTCAAATTTTAAATTTTGAATTTCAAATTCAAATTTTAAATTTAAACTTTTAGATTACTACTTAATCTATGCATGTAAATGTATATCATATTTTAGAACTTGGCTCTGATACCATTTGTGAGAATTTCAGTGCAGGGATAAAACGATAATTTTAAAATTTTTACAAAATTATAATTTTATAGTAAAAATTATTAATTAATCTAATTAATTAATATATATTAACTCTATACAAGGATCTAAATATGATATATATAGTATGCATTTAAATTTAAAATTTTGAATTTTACAGTAAATATTTTATTGTTATGTGTTCAGAACACATTACCTTCGTGTAGGTAGTCGATTGCTGCAGTTTGATCACTGTCGGGATGGTCTGATCATCGTAATACAGTCACACAGTATGTCTGGCCTCTGCGGATCATCCACACGAAGCTCCCAGTCTGATCGGCTCCTCACGAATGCTAGTTCGTTGCAGAACCCTTTCGATGGCTGATGCTGATCGAACTCCTTCGATTGATGTTTGTTGACTCCTCAGATGCTCTGAATTATCAGCAAAAGTGCTTGAGAGGTTGATGAAGCTCTTCCTAAAGTTTGATGGGCTCACGACACTCGTAGCTCACTTTCTCACTTCCCGAACCCTAGGCAGTAACCCTAGGGTACACACAGAAAACCCTGCGCCCTTTCTCTCTTCTTTTCTTTTCTCTTCTTTTCTTTTTTTTCTCACGCAGAAGGCCTTTCTCATGCCACCCTTTCTCTCTCAAATTAGATCTATGCACACCCATCTTCTCTTTCTTTTTAAAATGGTGTAAGACCGCATCTTTACAGCATTTTCACCGCGTGAGAAGATAAAGCTAGGTGGTTGCTTACTTGTATTCAAATCGAATTTGAATTCAAATAACAACCAACCAATCTTTATCCACTCTTGGCATGAGAAGAAGGGGGCGTGGGTTCTTTGTGCGTGGAGAATTTACACGAGAAACTTTTTCTCATGTAGAATAAGTGGTGCACAAGTGGATAAGGTAGCGCATGAGATTAGTTGCCCATTCAAATTCAAACTTCATTTGAATTTGAATGGCCAACCAACCATCTTTATCCACTCAAAATGACACACAAAGGAGGGGTGTGGAAAGGCTTCTGTGTGGGAGAAAATTCATGAGAACTTGTTTCTCATGAATTCAAATAGGCGCAGGTGAGGTGAGGTGGCGCAGGGAGATAAGTCAAGGTGGTTTCAAATCTAATTGAACCAACCTTATTAAAATAGGTTAGGCACAATTAGACTAAATTAAACCCAACATAATTAGGCTTAATTAGGCTCAATAAAATTCTAATCAAATCAAGAATTGACTAAGCCCAACCCCTGATCAAATCAGGGACCAAACCACCTCGGTGATTAGGTCAACTCTTAACCTAATCGGGTCAAATCCAACTGAATCCAATTCAATTTGACTTGATCCAAAAATAATTACTTAATTAAATTGAGTTAATTAATGATCAAATCACTAATTAAATCTCTCATAAATACTGAGTCCAAATTCGATGGGCAATCGGACATCAAAGTCCATCGATATGAAACCCTGATCGAAGCGTCCCAAACCAGTGGGACTCTTGACCTCGTACCCAAAATGTGTGGAACTCATGATTAGAGAATCTTGATTCTCGATCACAGAGACCCAGACACATAGGACTCAGAGTCCCTGAGCATTAGGACTCTTGGTCGAAGAGTCCCAGTCCAGTGGGTCTCTTCACCAGCCATCAGATCAGATAGGAACCTCTAATGTGTGTGACCCGACAGGTTCGAACCTAAGTCGGTAGCATAGGAATCAATTCCTGTACTAATCGAAGTGATCATCTAGCAATAGTATCCGACATCCAGATAGGTCAAATAGTCACAATCGCAACATTCAGAACCTACGCGAATATGGTTACTGTATAATTCATCCCTTTTGACCCCTGTGTATAGGACGACACAGGGTTAAACTATCAACCCTGATCAGATCATCCGAATTGTGCTCAACTCAAATAGTCATGTGACTCCTCACTAGGACTATCCTAGCCAAGATTTTGCTAAATTGAAACATGACTGTACACAGCTTCTGAACTGGAGTGGTCAATCCCATCTTGACACACGCACCGACAAGTCAAGTACTTGACTACATCCAATAGCCTTCCATCACTGAATTAGAAATTCAGATAGTCCAGTGCCTAAGTGTAGTGTGTTGCTTGCAAGTCATTATGGTAGTCTCAGGTCAGAGGGATAGTTATACCCATATCCCATCGGAGCAAATCTTGACAGCAGAAAAAGCTCTGAAGTTGGTCACGTTCAGTGTAGATGTACCCTTACATCTCACCTATATGCCATACTAGTATCTCCACACTCCTTGGTTAAGAGGATAACCAACCCATATGGCACACAATGACCTACGTTTGTTGGAAGAGTCTCAAGAAACATACTGTGATCGATTCTGTATGCGAAGCAGAATATAATACGAAGCAAAATACAATGCTGTATCAGATGCTACAAAGGAGGCGATGTGGTTGCGAAAATTTATCACCGAGCTAAGAGTTAACCTTTTATTGATAGTCCTATTCTGTTGTACTATGATGGCTTTAATGTCATAGCTCAGACGAAAGAACCAAAGTCACATCAGCACACCAAGCATATTCTATGCCGCTATCATCTGGTACAAGAGATCGTGAACCGAGGTGATATCGAGCTTTAGAAGATCGACAGAAAGGAAAACCTAACTGACCCCTTTACTAAAGCTCTCAGGATCAAAGAGTTCGATGACTTCAAATGGAAGATGGGTATAAGATACTATCCCGATTGGCTTTAGTCCAAGTGAAAGTTGTTGGGAATTGCTTCCTAAAATCAATCATGTGATAATTGAGTTCTTCTTTATATATGAATGAATAAAAATTATTTTGATATTTTTCATCATAAAGTTACATCTTTCTTGTAGAACTCGTGTTGTGATGAAGTCCTTAGAACTATGTTAGTAAACGATAAAGAGAAGATTTATCATATAGTTCTTAAACATATTCGTGACTAAATGATACATCATTACAAGATGATGATGCTTATCGAGTGGAGGTTATTGTGTTCCATTTGGGTTGGTTGTCTTCTTAATCAAAGAGTGTGGTGACACTGATATGGCATATAGATAAGATGTAGGAGTACATCATCACTGAACAAGTGACTCACCTACTGAGCATTCTGCTGTCAAGAGCTGCTTGTGAAGCATATGGGCATAAGTATCTCTTTGACCTGAGATCACTATAGTGACTTGCAAGTAACTCACTATGCTTTGATGTCAGACTATCTAGATTTTTAATACAGTGACGGAAGGCTATTGGATATAGTCAAGTACTTGTGAAGTCCGTGTGTAGATCAAGATGGGATTGACCCCTCTAGATTATAGGAGCTGATGTATCACTGTATTTTAATTTAATAAAGTCTTGACCAGAATAATCCATGAGATGAATTTGAAAGGTTGAAATATAATGTAGATGAAACACTCTCAGTTGACAGTTAACCTGAGATCATCCTAGAGCATTCAAGGTCAAAGAGATGAATTATGCAGTAACCATACGCATAGATTCTAGAATATTTTTTTATGATAATTCAATCTTTTTGGATGTCGAAAACTATTGCTAGATGGTAGCTTCGATTAGTACAGAAATCAGTTCTTATGCTATCAGCTTAGTATTTGAACCTATGGAGTCACGCACATAAGTCAGATATGGTAGAAATATATTAGCCTATATTTATATATCTAATTTAGAATTACTTGACTTGATTGAACATATAAGCTAACTTAATTAAAAATTAAGTTATGGGTCAAACGAGATTGAAGAATTGACTATATCTAGCTAGCACTACACATGAGGTTCAGGTTCAATCCCGAAGATGAACAGTTTCTGATTTATGATCCATGAAGCCTATAAGAGATTAAATTTAAGAATTAATTAATTTTAAATTAGATTTGATTTAATTAGACTTAATTGGATTCAAAATTTTAAGTTAAACTTGGTTCTAAAGTCCTAAAGATTTTAGGATTGATAGCCTTTCGAAATTATTTCGAACCAGTTTTGAATTGGATTCGAATCGGATCTTTTTTGGATGAGATATTTGAAGTCTTACTTACACTGAGATTCTCCTCACTCCTTGGCTAACCAGCACCTGGTATAATGCTGGTTGTGGGCGTCCCATGTGGATGTGGGAATGGATGCATTGTGGGCACCTTATATGATTCCAATACTATCTCATGTAAGAGTCCTTCTTTCATGAGTATTGGACTGATTCAAAGTATGTTTGAATTAAGAGTCCTATACTTATTGGGTCATGGGTATCATCTATAAATAGAGAGAGTCTCTATCTATGGATGCAAAAGAGATAGCAAACAAATCAGATTGAGAGAAGAGAGAGAGAGAAAGAGGTGTGAGGCTGTGGGCTTCCCTTCTCCTTGGCATCTCCCATTGTTGCCGCCCCCTTCCTCTTTGCCATGGGCCCTCCCTTGGGTGTCCCCTTAGTTGGTGTGAGGCATCATACCAGTACCTCTCCTCCTTTTGGTTAGGTTGCAAAGGAGATTTGATCAGAGGTCATCTCGCTTTCCTGCATTGTCTGATGTGCATGCGAAGTAGAGGGCTTGCAATTTTAGGCCTACACAAAGGTTGAATCCAGATTCTGAAGATTTAATCCCCAATTTCACTGTAATATAGGTAAGTATTTGGTTTTTATTCAGTAAGATTCAAAGAAAATTTTTAGATGCAACCTTGATTATCTGTGAGAAATAGTTTTCCTTTCCTTTAGATCGATGGGGGCCCCCCCGTTGCTTTCCATAGATACCAATAAATTGGCTAGATCGATGAATGAAACTAATTAAATAATCATCTCTTAATTACTTATCTTAGACACTAATAGGTCAATTAGTCCAAATAGGTTAGCTTAAACGAATCAGGCTCATGTCATCGAGCCGAAGTAGGTCCTTAGATTAATTGATTCTATACATGAGATTCAATCGATTTGATCAACAATAATTACATGATGATATAACTTAATTGATATAATCCTAATCAACACTTGACTCAGTTTGATCAATTACTTAATCAAATTAAACCTAATATATTCAAATCAAAAATTCTAGATGCAATCTAATTACAAAAGCTAATTTTTAATTTTTCCATAATCAAAATCCTTATGCACAAACATAAATTTTAGATTCTAAAATTAAATTTTAAATCTAAATTCTTTGTATGAAAGGTATGTTTTAAATCATAAAACTAATTTTTAGATTTAACATACAAGCATATATCTCATATATATATGTAAAATTCAGATCTAAATAAACATTCAGATCATAACATGATGTCATATATCTTATATACAAATCATGAATCATATTGAAGTAATTTTTAGACCTAAATATACAATCATATATCTCATATATAAATCATAAGTCAGATCAAATTAATTTTTAGATTTATACATGCATCTACATATCACATATATATAAACTAGAAATCGATCTAGAACAAAATTTAGATCTATGCATGCTCTCACATATCAAATATATGATCTAAAAATTAACTCTAAAATAAATTTTAGATTTAAAATAATCATCTATATATCTCATTATCAAAAAAATTAGATTTTGAAACTCTTTTCAAAATATGTATGTCAATTTCAAGCATATGAAACCCGTGGCTCTGATACCACTGTTGGAATTTCGTGTTGGAGCATGCATGTATGTTTCAAAAAAAAAATTTATAAATAATATCATAGAATAAAAAATTAAAATATTTTTTAATCTATATCATGCATACATAAAATATAAAATATTAGGATCTGCTTTATATGCTAAAATTGAATACATGCTAAATTTTATACTGAAATTGAATATGTTATCGAATCATATACCTATTTCGCAAATTCTTTTTTCAAATTTGAATCTAGAAGAGAGTAGATTCTCTCTTAGCCATGCAAGTGTCTGACCTCTATAGGTATCCACTTAGGATCAGTCTGGAATAGCCCTCTTTGGTATTGATTTTTCTTCTCTAAAAAAAATCGACCTGCGAATCTGAACGAAGCCTGGATCATGATCAACTCTTTGATCCTTTTCTTGATCTTCTTCTTCTCTTCTTCTCTTACTTTTCTTCTTTGATTTTGAGACAATCAAAGACTAGAAACCAATAAGTAAAGGGATGCTCAAGCTCCTCTTAGGCATGGAGAAGTGGGATGCCCAAACACCCTTGGGCATTTGACTTCTAAGGGAGAAAAGAGGGAGAAGAGAGAGGGGGCGTGAGAGGTTTCTAAGGGAGGCATGGGGTGCTAGAATTCACTTGTTAGGAACCTTAGGAAAGGCCCCTTTAAATAGGTATAAGGTTTGAAATCTATTCAAAACCAAACAACCACTTAATCTAAGTCTTACTTGCATTAGGAATCCTTTCTTTAGTTATTTGATCCCCTTTAGGAGATCCTTTAGGCACCAACTTTTGGAGTTCTTGTACCCACAAATACACATACCACATGGCACCCATGGGATGCCCCAATTAGGTCCACACATCTTCCATCAAGTGGGCACACCCAACTTGATCAAATCAAGTGGTGCCCCACCAAAACTGTTAAGAAAATTGATTAAGGATTTGATCTCTTAATTCATATGATCCAAAATCTTAGGCATCCAACAATTGGAGCTCAATGAATCTAATTCATTTAAGTTATTAATAGATAATTAAATTTATTAATTTTATCAAATAAAAAATTCAAACACAAAGAGAAAATTGGGTTCAATAATGTGCTAGCAAGGTTACCTTGAACCCAATAGAATTTTTCTAAACTCAATTGAGACTTCATAAGCCCAATTATTTATTTTCGATCTAATCTCTTTGTTGTGTGACTTCATAGATTTAATTCTTCTGGTAGTGAGATATACAATGATCTCTATCATAGTATCATTGAAACTCTTTTCAATGGGTTAAAATAATTTTACTCTAACTCATCAAGGATTGTCGATCCTGAGCAACTCTAGTGATCTCTCACAATTCATCAGTGACACCTAGCAGTATATAGGGCAACCCAGTAGAACCAAAAAAGAACCTCAAGGTATAGTTCACATATGATTCAGTCTGTCTATCATGAGTCTCGACTAGATGGCAGGTCATGGATAAATCGTCAAACCTTATCATCAGTCATATGATAAATTCGATCAGCTCAAGTCTAATTGTGATCCTCATGAAAACTCTTTTTCATCAATCATACTGCTGTGACCACAGACTCTCAGACTTAGCCTCTCAAATCTCATAGGACTATTTCTCTTTATCAAGATTGATAGATTCTATCTAGATACGTACCCTACTTCTACAGTGGACCAACTATTACCAACATGCACTACAAAGGCTCATTGTGATCATGTTTATGTGTCAGTCAAACTCTAGCAACATCATTGTGAGCAGTCATACTATCGCAGGTCAAAGGACCATTCATATAACTACAGCATCGAGATAATCACTGACGATCGAGTAAAATCTAAGTGATCTCTCGTATGATCACGCTCAGTACTAGTTGTTCTCTAACAACTATCCATACTTATCGCTCAATATCTCTACACTATAGATTAGAGACTCATCTATCTCAAAAAAAGTGATTTGTGCATCGGTCTATCTATATTGATCACCGTCCTTATGATGATACTATGATTAAGAGTATTTAAGAATTATATATATCTCTCTAATTCTTAAAACTTTGAGAATATGTATTGAAATATTAATTTCATGGATGATTCAAAGACACATCACATTTGAATGAAAATTAAATTTATCTTTTTATTGATCAAATCAATGTATTAAGTATAAAATTATGTCCTAAATTTATTATAATATGTCAACTATATTAACTTCTAGGACATACATCTAACAGGCTCCTTATTACGGTTTGTGATTGCTCTGGGTCCTGGGGTTAGCCTCGAGCTGACTTGATGGTCTATCCTTTTCTCTTTCACTAACTGTAGTGGCTAACTGATGTAGCTGCATTTCTAGATAGGCAATTGCCTGGATATTTAAGTTTAATAGTTGGCCAATGTTCTGCATGAAATTGTTTAGTGTACTTATGGTTTCGGAGGTTAATTTGAGCAAGACCTCCAACCTTTTTTCTAAAGTGCTCAACCTTTTCTCTAGGCCAAATCCTGATGGGTGGTTGAAGCTTGGTTATCCTTAAATAGGGCTGGGTCGGGACATGACTACCTGAATTGAAACCTTGTGACCATGAAAAATTTGGATAGTTCCTCTATCTAGAGTTATATGTTGGTGCGTAAGAATCATTTGTAGGTCTTTAATAAGCTGCATTTACTTATGCAAGCCCAGTTTTGATTGGGTTTCCTAATGAAAGGCATTCTTCCAAGATGTGGTCCAGTGCACTGCATCCATTGCACATAGGTGTGGAGATTTGGTTTGCTTGAGGGTGTTCTTGAAGTTCTAGGGCTTTGATCCTCCAGGTCAAGGTCGCAATTCTAGCCTCTGTAGCTAGAGATGTTTGGACTTAATATATCCCACCTCTTGCTGGTGTGGGTTTTTTGGTTTTCCTAGTCGATTTTCATTGCAGACTCTTTTCTGCTAGATCTTCTAGAAATGTCAGGCCTTATTGGGTTCTTTATACATAAATTGACTCTGGCACATTGATTCCACCATTGTTCTGGAACTTGCATCTAGACCTTCATAGATAATTTGGCACAACCTCCAAGTCTTTATACCGTGATGTGGATATTGACTTAGGAGGTTCTTAAATCGGTCTAGACACTTTCAGAAAGACTCTCCTCCTAGCTGGTAGAATTGATTAATCTCATTTCTAAACTTGGCTATTTTGTAATGGGGAAAAAATTTTCTTAAGAACATCTTTACAAAGCCTTTCCATGTCGTGATTGACTAGTTGGGCAAGCAGTATAACCATCTTTTTGCATTGTCCTTAACTGCAAAGTTGATCAACCTAAGTTTTATGGCATGTTCTTGTTGACATTTGATACTTCAAGATTCGATCTATATTGAGCCCACAGCAAGGTCCAAGATGATGAACAGAGTCCAACGAGCCTAAGAATAGTCCAAATGGAGTCCAGACAATGAGGATACATGCGAAAGAAGGTTCGAAGTAGGTGGCATGGCCCATGAGGTGGTGGAGTTTGACGGCGGTGCGGTCGGGCCCGACAGACATGTGCACACATGTAGGAGCTCACAGCCCAGCACATTGGGTGGGCCCAGCGCATGCATGTGTGGGTACGTGGGTGCCTAGGCCAGCACCCTATCATGGTCCACCATGGACTGCAGGGTGCTGGGTGGTCCATAGAGGCTGCATGGATCGATGACGTGGTCCACGCATGGTCCAGGAGCATTTGTGCATGATTCAACGGTCCAAATCACATGCGGTTATGATTGGACGGCTAGAACCTAATCCGGGAGTGATCAGGCTTGATCTGAGGCTGTAGTATGCGATCGATGGCTCTGGTGCGAGCCGATCATGATTAGATGGCCACATATGATTTTAAGATTGATTGTGACTCAATATTCCTAGTGTAATACTATTTTAGAGATTTTAGAGTCTATATAGCTCTTATTGATGAGCTATTTATTGTATTGGATAGCTGGTGACTCTTGAAGGTACAAAAAGGCTTTGAGAGAGATTTTAGAGAGATTTTGTGAGGATTTTGATGTTTTTTATTTTATTTCTTCTTTTTTTTTGCTACACCGTATGGTACCAGATCCTGCACAATAATTGGTATCAAAGCCAGGTTATACCAGAGCATAGGTTGTGACGGTGGTGATCGAGATAGAAGATGGAAAAGACAAACTCAATCAAGGTAGAGATCAATAGGTTTGATGGAAAGAGTAATTTCTCTTTATAACAAGCGAGGGTGAAGGACGTGCTCATCCAGTAAGGGTTGATCGATGCTCTCTTGTGTGAGGAGAAACCGACTACCATAGAGATGCAGGAGCTTCAGATGCAGATGATGAGTATGATTCACTTATACCTAATAGATGAGATGGTGATCCATGTACTTGGTGAGTTTTTCTTGATGGTGCTGTAGTCGAAGTTCAAGGAGTTGTACATGATAAAATCTCTCACCAACACTCTCTTTCTCTAAAGACAGTTCTATCAACTGTGGATGATTAAGGGACAAAGCGTGCAAGAGCATCTCAGCCACTTTCAGAAGATCCTCATCGATCTCCTCAGTATTGATGAAAAAGTTGAGGAGAAGACCATGGTGCTGGTCTTGCTAGCATCGCTTTCTCTTTCATATAAGTCCTTGGTGATTGCTCTTCTAATGGGCAAGAGCACCATCAGGATGGATGAAGTTACCATGGTGATTCTTCAGAATGAGGTTCTCAGAAGGGAGAACCCAGCTTCGAGCTCAAGTGGTAGCTCAGCTTTGGTGGATTTTGGAGGAGTAGGAGGTAGTAGATAGAGTGACAAAAGATTGTGATGAGGGTGGTCCAAGTCCAGGATAAGAAACTTGAACAAGTCCAGATGTTATCGATATGACGAGTTGGGGCATCTAGCCAAGGATTGCCCTCAACTCAAGGATCAGACAAGGGCTATTGTAACGACGGCCAGTAGCGAGTCAGAGGATGATATTCTAGAGATATCTAATGAGGTATCTACTTCTTTTCAGTAGTGAATTTTAGATTCTACATTCACCTATCATGTATGTTACAGAAAGGAGCAGTTTGACTCTCTAGAGAACAATGAGAGCACTGTTTATCTGTCGGATGGATCGAGCTATGCGATCAGAGGTATCGGGATGGTCAACTGGAGGACACATGATGGTGTAGTGAGGAGATTGAGAAAAATCCAATACATATTTAATTTCTGATGAAATCTTATCTCACTGAGCAGATTGAATTTGTGAGGCTACAGGATGGTAGCTGATGAAGGAATCCTGAAAGTGTGGCACAGCGATAGGGTTATTCTGGAGGAAAAGAAGAGGATAAGAGGACATTACTATTTAACGAAAAACCCAATATGAGGTGGAGCTTCAAGAGTCAGGAGGAGTCCAGAGCGAGTTGGAGCTCCAGGTGGAGGTGGATTGGGCACTAAACTGGAGACTCGAGAGGATGAGAGGTGATATCGCAAAGTGAAGTTCCTATTGCCATAAGAGACTTTTCTGAGCAAATCTTTGGTCAGAGTAGACACAGTTTATGATGGAGGTGGAATCGAGCGGCATAGCTTGATTCTCACATTTGCCCATCCATGAGATAGCAGGCATGCCCCAGGGTGTGGGGGCGAGATGGATCATAGGCTCTCAGAGATAGATGGAAGTCAAATATCGAGTCAAGATGGAGATTGTTGAGATTTGATATCTCAAGATTTAAATTACACTGAGCCCACAATGAGGTCCAAGATGATGAATGGAGTCCAACGAGCTTAAGAACAGTCCAAACAAAATCTAGATGGCAAAGATATGCGTGAAAGAAGGTTCAGAGCAGGTGGCACAGCTCATGAGGTGGTACAGTATGGTGGTGGACTGACGAGGGTCGATGGTGGCACAGTCGGGCCTGACGGATGCATGTGCAAAAGCGTGCGGCCTAGCACATTGGGAGGGCCAAATGCGGGTGCATGTGGACCCGCAAGCACCCTGGCCTAGCACCCTATCGCAGTCCACCATGGACCGCAGGGTGCTGGGTGGTCCATGGAGGCTGCATGGATCGATCACATGGTCCACGCATAGTCCAAGAGCATTTGTGTATGATTCGACGGTTCAGATCATGTGCGATCGTGATCGGATGGCTGGAACTCAATCTGAGAGTGATCGGCTTGATCTGACGCTATAATGCACGATCGGATGGCTCTGGTGTAAGCCGATCATGATCGGATAGCCACAGATAGTTCTAGGGTTGATTGCGACTCGATATTCTTAGTATAATACTATTTGAAGATTCTGGAG
Source organism: Elaeis guineensis (assembly GCF_000442705.2). Lineage (NCBI taxonomy): Eukaryota > Viridiplantae > Streptophyta > Magnoliopsida > Arecales > Arecaceae > Elaeis > Elaeis guineensis. The sequence goes on from NC_025994.2 coordinate 26,071,253, forward strand.
TCTATATAGTTTCAATTGATGAGCCATTTATTGCATTGAAAAGCTAGTGACTCTTGGAGGTGCAGAAAGACTTCAAGAGAGGTTTCAGAGAGCTTTTATAAGGGTTTTGATATTTTTTATTTTATTTCTTCTTTCTTCCTGCTGTACTGCATGGTATCGGATCCTACACAATACTTCTGACATTTGATGTATTCTCATGATTTCACAAACTTCCTCAAATTCTCTAATGAAAATGTATGCATCCTCAATTTCGATAAATTTGGAGAGCATATTAATTATTTGAGGCTTAATTCTAAAATTATCAATTATATTCTTGGAGTGTCTTATATTGGATGGTTAAGCTGAACCCATAGGGTAGCATAGGTCTTTAAGGTATTTGGGTTCGTGGTTGGGTTCACCCATGATGGACTTGTCAATTCCTTGATCAAGGGTAGGGTTTGGTTCAATTCTCACAAGTCGATCCAACTTTTTTTTTTATTGGATTCCAGTCACATAGCGAAATATGAATTTTAAAAAATTTTAATATGAATATCGAAAGCTTTAACAATTAAAATTATCAAATCAAAACTCAAATACTAGAATTACCTTGTAGATGTCAAACAAAACAAAATCCAAGCATGCAAACAGTTAGAAACTTATACTTGCTAAAAAAAGTAATATAGTAAGAAGGTGATCTCCATGAGACTCCAAAGTAAAAATCTTCCAATGGTGATCCACATGAAAGATGATAAAAGTCCTTCCCAACCGATGCACCACCACAGCTTTTTCTTTACAAGAATACTGCTTGCTTTTTTCTCGAAGAATGATCACACCAATGCACTTTTGCCTTCGATTCCTCTACTAGAATCATGCCAAGAGAGTTTTCTCTAGAAATCTCATAATCTAAGATTTGATTTTGTACTCTAACATATAAAAAAATCAAATCCAAGGACAAGCACACCACGTTTGTCTTTTTTCTCATCTCTCTTCTTTCTATCTTTTCCACTCAATTTTCTTGTCTTTTCTTCTAATTTTTTTTAAACTTTTTTCCTCTTTTATCACATGCCTAAGCCTCTAATTTTTCATCAATTCTCAGCCCTTATCCCATAAGAGGCACCCCATTTAAATCGAAAATGAAAAGGTGGCAAGGAGACCCAAGGGGTGCCAACTCTTGGTGCTCCACTTCCTCACATGGAGAAATAAATTCTCTGATAAAATAAGTGGCATAAAAGAGTCTTCATATAGAAGGACTCTTCCTCTTCTACGCCCCATAATTTTCTCACTTAATTCTGGCATGTGACATTAAAGGAAATGGTGGAAAATGAAGAGATTGTTAAGAGTCTTAAAAAAGGACTCTCCATGTTTATTAACACATAAAAGAGGGTGGATGGCATTTATTTTTAGTGTGGACACCAGGTGGCATGGAGGAGTCCTTCTACACTTGAAATGTTGGCAATTGTGTCCTAAAGTCAATCGTCAGTCTGTTGACGATTGTGCTCATATTTATAAATTATATATAAATTTTTATTAATAAAAATTATTATATTTTTTCATCACATTTTGTCCATCTTATTCAAACTTCTGTATTATGATGAAGTCTTTAGAACTATGTTTAATCGATAAAGAAGGACTTATCATTTAGTCCTTAAAACATAATCACAACTAAATGATATGCTGTTAATAGGATGATAGCAATATCAAGTATAAGCCATTGTATGCCATATAGGTTGGTTATCCTCTTAACCAAGGAGTATGGAGACACTAGTATGGCATGCAGGTGGAATGTAAGAGTACATTCATACCGAATGTAACTAAATGTGAAGCACTTTGCTATCAAGAGTAGCTTGTAAAGGGTATGGATATAAGTGTCTCTTCGATCTGAGATCACTACAGTGACTTATAAGCAACTCATTGTACTTCAGTATTGGATCATCTGAATTTCTAATTCAGTGATGGAAGATTTTTGGATGCAGTCAAGTATTTATCAAGTCAGTGCAGGAGTCAAGATGGGATTGACCCCTCTAAATAAGTAGGAGTTAACATATTAATGTATTTCAATTTAGTAAAACCTTGACCAAAGTAATTCATGTGATAGATTTGAAAAGTTGAAATATAATGCGGCTAACTATTTTAGGGTTGATAGTTAAACCTTAGATCACGTTGAGTATTAGGGTCAAAGGGATGAATTATACGGTAACCATATGCTAATAGGTTCTAGAATGTTGCTTTACAATCTTTCGACCTATTCGGATGTCAGATCCTATTACTAGTAGTTACATTGATTAGTATAAAAATTTATTTCTATCCTATCAACTTAGATTTGAATCTATGAAATCACACACATTAGAAAATTCAGTCTGATCGAATGGCTGAAGAGTCCCACTGGATTGAAACTCTAGTAAAGAGTCCCACTGGACTAGGACTCTGGAGGAGAGTCTCACTGGACTAGGACTCTACTATTAATGAAAGATTTATTAGTAATTAAATTATTAATTGACTCAATTTGATTGAATAAAGAGGCTTAGATTAAGTCTAATTGAATTGGATTCAGTTTGACTTAGATTAGGTTTGATTTTATCAAGCCTAATTGCAAGAAAAACTTATTCCTAATTTGATCAAGACTTGGATTCAGTTAATTTCTAATTGGGTTAGAAATTTATTATAAAGATTGTATTCCTAATTAGATTAGATTTTTTTCTCTCATTGGGTCCAAACCAAATTTGATTTGATTTGGAATCAAATAAGAAACGAAGAGTCCCAGCCAACTGGGACTCTGTCCCTTGCGTATGCCCTAGGTCCCATGCCATCCCTTTAATGAAAAATAAGTTCTGCATGAACTATTTTGGGCATGAGAAAGGAGGGCATAGAAAGGGGTGGGCAGCATTCATGATGAGTCATGGTCCTTATCTCTTTCCTGATTTGAATTTGATCCAAATCAAAGATAAGGTGATAAGAAGGAAAGAGATCGATTTTCTTGGGAAAGAATGGTGGTGCCAAATTTTTTTTTTCCATGTGCGTTGAGATATTGGTTGGTGTGAGAAAGATCTGATTTCTTTCTCATTCCATCACATATTTTTACAAAATTTGGGATGCCCCATATGGTGGTTGGCGTGGAGATTGTTGGCACCCCCTCTTAACCCTAAACCCTAACCCCATCTATATAAAGGGGGTCCAATAGTTGGATGCCCCACATATATGTGACATAGTTGAAAATTGATTTCTTCTACATAGCCTCTCTCTCCTCTCTTCCTTCCTCCATCAATTCTTCTCCTTCTTTAGAGTGTCTCAGAGATCAAAAGAAGAAGAAGATCAGCCATCAAAGATCTTCATGAGCTAGCACTCCCGAGGAGCCTGATCAGCAACCGTTCTTTGTGTGGACCATCTATAGAGGTCGAACACCTTTGTGCAGCTATGAGCAATCTAAAGAAACTCCAATCCATGTGATATAATTATGGAGAATAGCAACCCGTGCTTCGATAATGAGTTTTGAACTCATTAGATCAGTTGGATTAGATCTAAGGGTTAGATCTAATCTAGAGCATCGATATAATCGATGTAGATTTTTATTTTTTTTCAGATCTGAATTACATATTTAATCATATCATAGGTCTTGACTTGGTAGTTTAGATTAGATCTTATATATGTAATATAGGATAAAATTATTTAATCTATTAAGATCCGCTGTAAAATTTTAAAACTACATGCATAGAACTATCCAATATTTTTTTCAATTGGTATTAGTGCCTCATTCAATATGATATGATTTCATATATGTTTAGATCTAATTTTATATTATTTAGATTAGATCTAAATAAGTTTTATTTTCAGATCTGATATTTGATCAGTGTTGTATATGTTAGATTAGATGATCTAAGTAGCAAAGTACTCGAATTGGGTAATCACTAAGCCATCCGGTCAAAGGAGCAAGTAGGGTTACATGATCCTCTCCTTCTATTCAATGGGGTGCTTTTATGGTATGTAGAAGTGCACTGTGAGGTCTCATGAAGAAGAATACGAAAGAAAAAATTTACTTTTCTATAAAACTCTAGATCTTGGAACTCTAGAATTTGTTATATATGATACAAGTTGTAAGAAAAGTAATAACATCTAATCTTAATGATTAAAATTATTTTAATAAGATTTGTGATTATAAAAAGTTTAGATGTGATCTAAAAAGATTTTATGATTTAATGTAAAATGATTACATGAGAAATAGTTTCAAAAACTTAACCTAAACCCATGTTGATGCTAAACTTAATTAAGAATTAAGTATAGAATCGATTAGATCTAGAATTATGATTTAAGATCTAATGATATTGTATAAAATATAGAGATATGGGTTAGCTAAAATCAGATCCTCTTAATTGGATTAGACCTAAAGTTAGAATCAAAAGAGTTAAGAGATCATATAGAGAAATTGATTAAATCTGACTAAATATTAAATTAGATTAAATCAAAAATTTTTTAGAACCAATACAATAGTTGTAGATGGTCAAGTCTATATCTTTGATTAGATTAAATAGACCTTGATTGAGGCTCAGTGGTTAAACCCGAGTCATTAGACTGGTCAAATCAAAACTAATTAAGTAATTGGTGTCTAAGATAAGTTTGGCATTTTAATTGATGATTTTTAATTAGGAGCTACTTATCTGACTATTTTGATGGTGTCTAAGGCAAGCTTAGTATGCCCTTCCATCGATCTCACTTACTTGACTACTTTGGTGGATTATGTTTTGATTAGACTGCTAAATGATTCGAGTTGACCCATACCATTAAGGTTGATCAGTGTGACTAATCTAAGTGCCATTTCTACTGACATATCACTATTCTAATTCAATGACTTGGTGAAGTCAGTGGGAGGATTGTGGTTTACTGATTGATCTCTTTTCTTTTCTAAACTCATCAATTAATTTTTTTTAAATTATTAGGTCTCTAAAATAAGATACTTATGGTGATAACTAAATCATAGCTTCATATTAAGTTGGATGATAATGGGTCCATTAGTATGATGATCATTGAAGGCCCAAAGGTTTGGTGCTCATCTGCTATTAAAATTATCATTCATAATATGATGACTCAGTCAAGTCTCTCTAACAAGTGGTTAGGTTAGCTAACCAAAGTCGGACCGGATTATTTGGTAGTAAGATTCCTAAGTATGATCATGCTTATAGTTAGACCTAACCAGGACCTGTAGAGAAGATCAAAGTCAACTGAAAAGTTATCTGGGGCTAAATCAATTACTAAAAATTATTTAATGAAATAGTTGGTTAAAGAACCTGCCCATAGATGCACATGGGTGAACCAGCCAAAGTCGGACTCGTGTGCAGTCTGTGTGGATTCTAGTACCCGCTAAGTGAAGGAAAAACAGGTAGTTCAAAGCATGTATTTTTAAAATTTTATAGCAGAATAATAAAAGATTAAATACTTTAATCTTCTAAATATACCTTAGATTAGATCTAAACTATCATTAAGGATCTATGATATAAAAAATTTATATATAAAATATGATATAAAATAGAAAACTACATCAATCACATCGATGCCCTGAATCTAATCTAACCTTTAGATCATATTGGTTGAGTTCAGAACTCATCACCTTTTCACAGATCGATGATCTCCGCTGCTGGTAGGCATTGTATGAAGCTCTCACTGATGTCTAATAGCTGCATAGGTCATCCGACCTCTATAGTGTTGTGCAAGGTTCCAACGCACATTTGGTGAGACCCAGGGAGAGGTTGGTAGCTAAAGAGGACTCGATGAGATTGTGGGAGAGGATGGTAGCCGAGAAGATTCAATGAGGTAGCTGAAGAGGACTCGATGAGATTTTGAAAGAGAATGATAGCCGAGGAGGTTCGGTGAGACTCAGGCTGGGATTGGTAGCCAAAGATGGCTGATGTATTGACAACAATTATGGGAGTCAACAATGAAGATCGACTGGTGCCTGGTTGGTAAAATTAAATGGGTCTATCCGTCCAGCCTGCTGATTGAGGATAATCTAGCTTGATGTGGGTCAACTCAGGTGTGAAGCCCCTGTGTCTAGTGAATAAAAGCTAATAAACCCCACATCCCAATGGGTATTTGCCTTTTGGAAAGTTGGTTAGGGGCTACGGTCCTAACATGATATCCTGGAGTAGAGATGGGGTTGGGCCCAATAACTGTTAGGTGAGGGTCCTAATGATGGCTGTGCATCCATTGATGAATGATGGATCTGACTTAACTAAAAAATATACCAATAACTGTTAGGTGATGCCACAAGACTTAGAGACCAAGCCCACTACATCTTGCTTAGTGAAGTAATGAACAAAATATTATCCACTCATTGGTCTATACTCACCAATAACTATTAGGTGAAGTGTGTATAGATTAATGGACTGCAGTATCTACTTGAAATCGATCACATATAGATTTTTGTTTCTCCACTCGAGGAGTGTGGGAGATTCAAAAAAATAGTGGGAGTCTTTGTTTATTTTTAAAGTCTCTAGAACAAATAATCTTAGAAGTATAAAATTTAACTAGAAACTATTCTCTGTATAGATAACCATATCGAGTTCAAACCCCCTAGCCTGAATCCTCGATACAAATAGGTTAACCGACACCAATTACAAAGACTGCCATCAAAATCTGAGAATTATCAATTTTGAAAAACTCACACATGTCTTAGATCAGAAAGCATCTGTGTTATCTGCTCATCCATCTGCTGATCAACGAGCTACACTTGAGAAGTGGATGGACGAAGATAACAAGGCGAAGTGCTACATCTTAGCATCCATGTTCAATGATCTTCAACAACAGCATGAAGACATGAGGACTGTCAGAGAGATGCTAGTTCACCTGCAAGAGTTGTATGGTGAATAGAGCCGCACAGCTCGCTTTGAGGTCTCTCGAAGACTTTTTAGAATGAAGATGCATGATAGACAGTCTATCAATGATCATTGTCTGACAATGATCAAGGACACAGAGGAGCTTAAGAAACTTGAAATGAATATGGACAAGGAACTGCAGGTGGTCTAATCCTCCAGTCTCTTCCTGATTCATATGGGCAATATATCATGAATTACCATATGAATAAGATCGATGCTACTTTGTCTGAGTTATTGAATATGCTGGTGACTACGGAGAGCACCTTAAAGAGTTCAAAGGGCACAGTTCTAGCTATGGAGCGGACTTTTTCCAAAAGAAAATCTTCTTTTAAGAAGAAGAAAAAGCCCATGAAGAAGTAGAAGAACGAAGTCAAGCTCAAGAAATAGGTTTCTAAGAAGGCTGACGATAAAGAAAAATATTTTCATTGTAACATCGAAGGCCACTGAAGGAGGAACTGTCTGACCTACCTGATGACTGTCAAGAGTAGGAAGAAGGATGGACCTTCTGAAAGTACATCTGAAATGCTCGTTATTGAAACTAATCTGACGGTTTCTTCTTATTCTATTTGGGTTCATGATTCTGGTTTAAGTGCTCATTTGTGCACTTTAATGCAGGGTCTTGAAGAAGTTAAGAGGTTGAGGGAAGGTGAGATCATTCTTCGAGTCAGCAATGGAGCAAGGGTTGCTGTTGTGGCCGTCGGAGCCTACCCTCTGTGACTACCATTAGGACTTAGTTTGCTTTTGAAAGACTATTATTATGTACCTGTAGTCAGTAGAAATTTGATTTTTATCTTCGTGCTGACACAAGATAACTATAATTTTTATTTCAATAAAGATATGTGTTCAATTTATTTTGAAAATAAAATTGTTGCACATGCTTTCTTGATTGACGGTCTTTACCATTTGTACACAGATGCAAGTGTAAACATTAACGAGCAAATAGTGAATGCCATAGGATCTAAGAGGTCTAGAGATAGGATTAGCAAAAAGTATCTATGGCACCTTAGACTAGGTCATATTGGAGAGGACAGACTCAACAAATTAGAGAAAGATGGTCTTCTCGAACTATTGACTTTTGAGTCTTATCCAGTCTGTGAAACGTATCTTCAAGAAAAAATGATCAAGCTAGCTTTTGTAGGATAAGGATAGAGAACCATTGAGATATTAGCCTTGGTACACACTGACGTATGTGGTCCATTTGATGTACAAATCAGGGGTGGCTATATCTACTGTAGCAAAATTCAGTGCAGGGGTAAAATGATAATTTTAAAACTTTTTCAAAATTATGATTTTACAGTAAAAAAATATTAATTAATCTAATTAATTAACATAAATTTACCCTACACTAGGATCTAAATATGATATATAGCATGCATGCATTTAAATTTGAAATTCGAATTTTAACAATAAATACTTTACTGTAATGTGTTCAGAACACAATATCTTTGTGCGGGTAGTAGATCGCCGCAATCTAATCATCGTCGGGAGAGTCTGATTGTCACAATGCAGCCACACAGTATGTCTAGCCTCTGTGGATCATCCACATGAAGTTTTCGGTCTAATCGACTCCTCACGAGTGCTAGCTCGTTGTAGAGCCCTTTCGACGACTGATGCTGATCGAAATCCTTCGACCGATATCTGTCGATTCTTCAGATGCTCTGAATCATTAGCAGATATGCTTGAGAGGATGATAAAGATCTTCCTAAAATTTGGTGGGCTCACGATACTCGTAGCTCACCTTCTCACTTCCCGAACCCCAGGCTGAAACCCTGGGGAACTCACTGAAACCCTATGCACCTTTTTTCTTTCTTTTCTTTCTTTTTCTCTCGGAAGGATATTGACCTTCACCTCATGCACAAGGATTCCTCACACCCAGATTTTCTATTCAAAATTTTTTCTTGCACACGCCCCACTCTTCTCCTCCTTTTAAAAAAACATCAAACATCTTATCCATGTGAGAGGATAAAGATGAGTAATTGCACATTTGAATTCAAATCAAATTTTGAATTCAAATGGAAACCAATTTATCCCTATCCACTAAGGGCATGAGAAGAGGAGGGCGTGGCTTAATTTGTGCGTGAGTGATTTCATGAGAAACATTTTTCTCGTGTAATAAATGGGGTGTTAAAAGAGGATAAGGTCAAGGCGCTAAGATTAGTTGCTCATTCAAATTCAAACTTTATTTTGAATTTGAATGGCCAACCAATCATCCTTATCCACTCATAAGGCACATTAAAGTAAGGCATGAGGAGGGCTTTGCGTGAGGAAAAATTTATGAGAACTTCCTTCTCGTGAATTCAAATGGGCGCAGTGGAAGTGAGGTAGCACAGGGAGAATGGGTCAAGGTGGTTTCATTATTTAAACCAACCTAATTGAACCAAATAAGTTGAGCCCAATTAGACTAATTTAAACTCAACTTAATTAGACTTAATTAGGCTCAATAAAATTCTAATCAAATCAAGAATTGATTAAGCCCAACCCCTGATCATATCAGAGACCAAACCATCTCAACGATTAGGTCAACTCTTAACCTAATCGGGTCAAACCCAACTGAATCCAATTCAATTGGACTTGATCCAAAATTAATTACTCAATTAAATTGAGTTAATTAGTGATCAAATCACTAATTAAATCTCTCATAAATATTGAGTCCAAATCCGATGGGTAATCGGGCATCAGAATTCATCGATATGTAACCCTGATCAAAGAGTCCTAAACCAGTGGGACTCTTGACCCCGGTACCCAAAATGTGTGAAATTCATGATCAGAGAATCTTGATTCTTGATCACAGAATCTCAGACATGAAGGACTCTTCACCAGCTATCAGATCAGATAGGAACCTCTAATGTGTGTGACCCCGCAGGTTCGAACCTAAGTCGGTAGCACAGGAACCAATTTCTGTACTAATCGAAGTGATCATCTAGCAATGGTACCCGATGTTTGGATAGGTCGAAGAGTCATAATCGCAACACTCAGAACCTACATGAATATGGTTACTATATAATTCATCCTTTAGACCCCTGTGTTCAGGATGACTCAGGGTTAAACTGTCAACCCTGATCAGATCATCTGAATCGTGCTCAACTCAAACAGTCCTATGACTCCCACAAAGACTACCCTGGCCGAGGTTTTGTTAAATTAAAACAAGACTGTACACAGCTCCTAAACTGGAGTGGTCAATCCCATCTTGACACACGCACTGACAAGTCATGTACTTGACTACACCCAGCAGCCTTCCGTCACTGAATTAGAAATTCAGGTAGTCTAGTGCCTAAGTGCAGTGAGTTGCTTGCAAGTCACCGTGGCGGTCTCAGGTCGAAGGGATATTTATACCTATATTCCATCGGAGCAAATCTTGACAGCAGAAATAGCTCCAGAGTCGGTCATATTCAGTGCAGATGTACCCTTACATCTCACCGGTATGCCATACCAGTGTCTCCACACTCATTGGTTAAGAGGACAACCAACCTATATGGCACACAACGATCTATGCTTGATAAACGTTGTCATCCTTGGTAACAACATATCATTTGGTCACGAACAGATTTAAGGACTAAACAACAAATCCTCCTTTGTCGAGTCTAAATAGTCCTAAGGACTTCACCACAACATAGGAGTTCATTAAAAGATGAAACATTTTGTGATGAAAAATATCAAAATAATTTTTATTAATTCATAATTCATGTACATATACAAAAAATGAGCACAACCGTCAACAGACTGACGATTGTCTTTGGGATACTATTCCCAACAATCTCCCACTTGGCCTAAAGCCAATCGGTGCAGTATCTAATACCCATCTTCGACTTGTAGTCGTCGAACTCCTTCACCGTAATGGCTTTAGTGAATGGGTCAGCCAGGTTCTCCTTTTCATTGATCTTCTGAAGGTCGACGTCACCTTGATCCACAATTTTCTGGATGAGATGGTAGCGGTGCAGAATATGCTTCATCCGCTGGTGTGCCTTTGGTTCCTTCCCCTGAGCAATGGCTCCAGAGCTGTCACAGTAGAGCAAAATTGGACCAACAAGGGAGGGTGCTACTCCGAGCTTGGTGATGAACTTCCTCAGCCACACCATTTCTTTGAAAGCATCTAATGCAGCGACATACTCTGCCTCACAAACTGAATCAGCCATAGTGTGTTGCTTGGAACTCTTCCAACAGATAGCCCCACCATTAAGGGTAAAAATAAATCCTGACATACTTTTGCTATCATCGTGATCAGACTGGAAACTAGAGTCTGTAAACCCTATAAGTCTCAAGTCCAATTCACCATAAACAAGCCACTGGTCCTTAGTATTTCTTAAATACTTCAGGATGGTTTTAACAACCTTCCAGTGATTCTCCCCTGGATCAGATTGGTATCTACTCACTACCCGTAGTGAGTATGCCACATCTGGTCGTGTACATGTCATGACGTACATGATAGATCCCACTGTCAAAGCATATGAAATTTTACTCATACGCTCTCTCTCTTGAGATGTTGTCGGACAATCCCTCTTCGAGAGAGAAATTTCATGGCCTATCAGTAGATAGCCTTTCTTGAAATTCTCCATGCTGAACCTCTTCAGCATAGTATCTATGTACGTAGACTGAGATAAACCAAGCAACCTTTTAGATCTATCCCTATAGATCCTCATCCCTAGGATGTAGGAAGCTTCTCCCAAATCCTTCATGGAGAACTGTGACGACAGCCAAATCTTTATTTCCTGTAATGCAGGGATATCATTCCGATTAAGAGAATATCATCCACATACAATATAAGAAATACTACTACTGGACCATTAGCCCACTTATAAATGCAGGGCTCTTCTCCGTTCTTAACGAAGCCATATGTCTTGATCGTCCTATCAAAACGTATGTTCCAACTCCGAGATGCCTGCTTAAGTCCATAAATGGACCTCTGTAGTTTGCACACCTTAGACTCATCTGTGGATGTGAATCCTTCAGGTTGTATCATATACACCTCTTCATCCAGCTCTCTGTTTAGGAAAGCTGTCTTCACATCCATCTGTCAGATTTCATATTTCAGATGGGCAGCCATCGCAAGCATAATCCGAATGAATTTGAGCATTGCCACAGGAGAAAATGTCTCGTCATAGTCTATACCATAATGTTGACAATATCTCTTGGCAACCAAATGGGCTTTATAGGTTTCCACCTTTCCGTCTGCACCCCTCTTCCTCTTGAAGACCTACTTACACCCTATGGGTTTTACTCCTTTGGGTGGGTCAACCAATGTCCACACATCGTTGATCTTTCATAGACTCCATTTCGGATTTCATGGCCTCTAGCCATTTCTCAGAGTCGGGTCTCTGCAATTGCATCCATGTAGGTGATCGGATCCTCATCATTTTCATCAAGTTCGATAGGATCGTCGTCCCAGACCAAGAAACCATAGTATCTGTCCGGTTGACATGATACTCTACCAGATCGCCTTAAGGGTGCTTGAACAATGGGCTCCAGATCTGATCTAATCAAATCTGGTTCAAGTTCAGCAACTTGCGTCGGATTTTTCACCTGTCGAATTTCATCAAGTTCAACCTTA
>NC_025994.2:26469329-26508725 GCF_000442705.2 Elaeis guineensis
TTCAAGATGGTGGCATCAGAAGAATAATTAAGCTCAAAGAGAATATCTCCCAAGAGCAATGAGCTAAAGAACCTGAGGAACCTAATCAATCATAACCAGTCCTAACACAACCTCTTCCACCTCGTAGATAGCTAGGGTTTCCCGTCCTCCTGAAAGGTACTTAGGTACCATACAAGAGGAGTAGAGGAAATGTTCCTCATGAGAAATAAGGTTTATGGTGATGATCCCAAGACTATGTCGAGGCGATATTAGATATGACTCCGAGAAATGGTTAGAGGAATGAGATCAGAAATTGACTCAATGCACTCAAACCAAGTCTGGACCTTGGTAGATCCACCTGATGGTATTGTACTATTGGGGTGTAAATGGATCTTCAAGAGAAAAATAGGTGCAGATGGAATGTGGAGACATTCAAGGCTAGGCTCGTAGCGAAAGGTCATAGTCAGTGCGAAGGCATTGACTATCAAGATACCTTCTCGCCCGTAGCCATGCTAAAATCCATCCGCACATTGCTTGCTATTGCAGCCTATTTTGATTATGAAATATGATAGATGGACGTGAAAATGATGTTCTTAAATAGATATCTTGAGGAAGATATCTATATAGAACAGTCGCTTGGTTTCACATCCAGTGATAATGATCACAAGGTCTGCAAACTACAAAGGTCTATTTATGGACTTAAGCAAGCATCTCGAAGTTGGAATACTCATTTCAATGATGTGATCAAAATGTTTGGTTTCATCAAGAACGAAGAGGAACCTTGTGTGTTCAAAAAGGTCAGTGGGAGCGCAGTTATCTTCCTCGTATTGTATGTGGATGACATCCTCCTAATTGGGAATGACATTCCCATGTTGACCTCAGTCAAAGTATGGTTGTCTAAAGAGTTCTCTATGAAAGATACAGGAGAGGCATCCTTTATACTGGGTATTAAGGTCTATAGAGATAGACCAAATAGGATGCTAGGACTTTCACAGAAGATGTACACAGAGGAGGTGCTAAAGAGGTTTAGCATGGAAAACTCCAAAAGAGATTTATTGCCTTTTAGACATGGCATTCATCTCTCCAAGAAGATGTGCCCTAGCACACCTGAGGAGATTGAACACATGAGCAAGATCCCTTATGCTTCGGCAATAGGGAGTCTCATGTATGCCATGCTATGTACACGACCTGATATAGCTCATGTTGTGAGTGTCACAAGCAGATATCAGTCGAATCCAGACGAAGAGTATTGGACTTCTGTGAAATGTATCCTTAAGTACTTGAAAAGGACTAAGGATATGTTTCTAGTCTTTGGGAATGGAGAACTCCAGATTCAGAGATTTACAGACTCAGACTTTATATCTAATATAGATGATCAAAAGTCGACATCTGGGAGTCTGTTCATTTCCAATGGTGGTGCAGTCAGCTGGAAGAGTTTCAAGTAGACGGTGATTGCAGATTTCACCATGGAGGCAGAGTATATTGCTGCATCGGAAGCTGCAAAGGAGGCATTCTGGTACAAGAAATTTGCCGCAAAGCTTGGAGTGATGTCATCGGATGCCATCTCTCTTACTGCGACAATAATGGCGCCATAGCCCTAGCTAAAGAGCCAAGATCTCACCAGAAGTCCAAGCACATTGAGCGGCAATTCCATCTGATCCATGATTACCTCGAAAAAGGTTATATCGAGGTCAAGAGAGTCGACTCCACAGACAATGTGGCAGACCCGCTGACTAAGCCATTGGGCCAACAGAAGATCAAAGCCCATCTTGAGAAGATGGGACTTAGATATGTAGCCAATTGGCATTAGGTCAAGTAGGAGTTTGTTAGATGTGTGCCCTAGATGCCAGATCCGCTGATACATTCTTGTACAAATCTAAGGCAAAATTATAATTTTGACTATAAATAAATAAAAGGTTATTCTTCTATCACATAATGTACATTGTGTCTCTGATACATCCTTTGAGTTAGTGAGAATGTTAATTCATATTTTCAAGAGTTGAAAATTTAAGGCATGAATTTACATAACTAACTCATAAACTGCTCTCGACCATAGGATCATCATGAGGATGGTGATCGATCTGGAAGGTTGGTGTATGATCGCTTCCTTAGAGTAGATGAGTCTTGAGTCTACAGTGTGAAGATACTGGAGCGAGAGTACAAGTATTCATTGAGAATGAGAGTACTGAGCGTGACCACCTCGAGCAGTCATAAGGAAGTCTACCTTCTCATCGATGACTAGCTCGATGCTGCAGTTGTGTGTCTAGTTCTTTAACCTGAGATGCATCGATGGTTCACCTTGAGTGTGTTATAGTTTGACTACACTATAACTCAATCTCCTAGCCATTCGAAATCCTGAGGCGTATGTTGGTTGTAGCATATCCATTGTAGGAACCAGATCGCACAAAGATGGGATCTATCAATCTCGGTAGATGTGAGGAGTAGTCCTATGATGATCAAAAGATCGAGTCCTTAAGCCCATGGCCATGGCAAAGTGAAATAATGGAAAAGAATTTTCCATTGGGGTTTCACATCAGACTTGGATCGATCGATTGATTCATATGACTAATGTTGGGTTTGACGAGTTCACCTTAACCCTAATTCAGTCGGGACTCATGATAGAGGAACTCAATCACACAGGTAGCTATACCAAGAGGTTTATCTTCAATTATGATGGGTTGCCACCATATACTGCTAGGTGTCACTGGTGGATTTTGGAAGCAATTAGAATGATTTTGATGATCGATCATTCTAATTGTCTGAATCAGAAGAGTTTTATTCTATCGAAAGGAGTTTCGATGATATCAATGATGAGATCATGACATGTCTCATTACCATATAGAATTGAATCTAACTGAGTCACACAAACAAAGGTTAGGGTCTGGATGTCATCAATTGGGCTATCCCAATTGATTTGGATAAGATCCAATTAGGTTCAAGAAAATTGTGCTAGCACTCGATTGAGCCTAACTTTCTCCTCGTGTAATTTTTTCTGTCTCTACTGAGCCAAATGAGATCTGGCTCATCCAGAGAACCTTAGAAAGGTTTTTCACAGTCTAATTGAAGCTTGTCAAGCTCAGAAAAAGTTTGTCTTAATTCATGAGATGAATTTAAGTCAACACCTGCTAATTTCTAGCACCTGCCAATTTCATTTTAGGACATCCGTCAAAAATTGACATATGGGTCTTAAACTAAAGAAGACTTATTGGAGGATTTTTGTAGAGTATCCATATATCTAAACCTAATCAAATTGGATGCCATAATCAGATTATGGCATGAGCCCAATTGGATTTAAGTGGGCGCCCCAAATGGATAAGAACCAAAGAGTCCTGATAAACTTGGACTCTTTGGCGCCACTCTATTTATGCTTATCCAATGTTGGTGCCACCTTTTGGAGATAAGGTGAGGTTATTATCTGATATTATGAGATGACATCACTCCACCAATCAATTTTTTTCCAGAATTTATTAGAATTTTCTGATTGGTTGAATGATGTGGCACTGCGCAGCATATAGAAATTATATAAACCCTGCTGCACCTAGGGTTTCGAGATAGAACTTGTTTTATGCAGAAAACCTATTAGCTACTGCCCCCTCCTCTCTTCTCTACATCCTTCCTGTTCTATTTCTCCCCTCTTCACATCCATGAAGTTGGATGTTCATCTGGCAAAGGTACAAGGTGTGGTGACGCCTGGAATAGAAGGCTGCAGGACATCTTCGACAGGCTGCTGCTCCAACTTCAGAAGGAGTTCTGAAGTACTTTCAAATCAGATATTGATCTAATTTTTGGAGTGTAGAATTGCGAGGAGAAAATGTTCCAGATCCTACCTAAGTAGATACTGGTAGAGGCCAGGCACTTGCGTGGCTACATCAGAACCTCAGGCAGTGCTGCGATCATCTACAGGGTAATTAGATTACCCTTAAGGTATGTCTATATTTCTCATACTTTTAGATTTAATTTTAGATTTTAAATATCAGATAATAAAATTAGATCTAATAGATATTAGATCTAAAATAGCATAGGATAAAAATATAAAATTTATTCCATCTCAGATTTGGTGAAATCTGGAAGATCCTACATAGGAAAAAGGCAGTTTTTCCTTCACTTCGATGGTTCGGTCCTGCTCTACTATGATAGCACTAGTGCCATAGCTCAGGCAAAAAAACCCAAAGCACACCAGCGGACGAAGCACATTTTGCACCGCTTCTACCTGGTCTGAAAGATCGTGGATCGAGGTGATGTCGACCTTCAGAAGATCGACAGAAAGGAGAACCTGGCCGACCCCTTCACTAAAGCCCTGGTGATAAAGGTGTTCGACAATCACAAGTCAAAGATGGGTATTAGATACTGTGCCAAGCGGCTTTAGGACAAGTGGGAGTTGTTGAGAAATATATCCCAAAAATCAATCATCAATCTGTTGATGGTTGAGCAATCTTGTATTATAATTGATTTGTTAATAAATAAATTATATTTTTGGTATTTTCATCATAAGTTTTCATCTTTTAATGAACTCCATTGTTATGATGAAGTTCTTAGGACTATTTAGGTTCGATAAAGAAAGATTTATCGATTAGTCCTTAAAACTATTCATGACCAAATGATAGGCTGTTAATAAGGACGATAGCTTCTATCGAATAAAGGTCGCTGTAAGCCATATGGGTTGGTTGTCCTCTTAATCAAGGAGCGTGGAGATATTGGTATGACATACAGATGAGATATAGGGGTACATCGTCATTAAACGTGACTAACTCCAGAGCATTCTGTTGTCAAAAATGTCTCTGATGGGATATAGGTATAAGTGTCCCTTAGACCTGAGATCGCCTCAGTGACTTGCAAGCAACTCACTGTGCTTTGGTACTAGACTAACTGAATTTCTAATTCAGTGATGAAAGATTTTGGGCACAGTCAAGTACTTGCGAAGTCAGTGTGTGATCGAGATGGGATTGACCACTCCAAGAGTTGGAGAAGAATGAGTCGCTGTATTTCAATTTAACAAAACCTTGGCCAGGATAATCCATCAGATGGATTTGATATTTTGAAATACAATGTAGACAACCTGATCAAAGTTGATAGTTGAACTCTGAGGTATCCTATGAATATTTTGGTCAAGGAGATGACTTATATTGAAACTATATCTGTATGGGTTCTAAGGATGTTGTTCAACACATTCGACCTATCCGACCGTTGGATACCATTGTTAGATGGTCACTTCGATTGATACAAAAATTTATTCTTATGCTACCAGCTTAGGTTTGAACCTATGAGGTCACACACATCAGAGTTCATGATTCGATCGGATGGTTGATCAACGATTAAGAATCGTTCTAGGGTTAAACGATCAATACGATTGACATTTAACATAATACAAGTATTGCAGGAGGATCGATTAGCAATTTGATTACTAATTGACTTAATTGGATTAAGCTAAAGGTTAAGATTAAGTTTAATTAAATATAATTTAATTAGATTTGGTTTGGACTTGATTGGATCAAGTCCAATTGGTTTATTGGATATGCCAAGTGCAAGGAAAAACTAGTCCTAGTCCAAATAGGACTTGGGTCAACCTAATTTTTAATTTGATTAGAAAATTAAATCTAATTTAAATATAATTTAATCTGATTAAATTAGGCTCTTAATTGAGCTAAGATTTATTTTAATTAGGTTGATTTGGTTTTGGTTTGATTTGGTTTGGAAATCAAATTTGAACAAGTCATAGATTGAATCCTAGTAAGACTAGGATTCTACCTTGCGCCACCTTAGCCCCCCACGCCCACTCTCTCTTATCCCACACCCACTCTCACTTATTTTGTGTGACAAAACCCTCTCTCCCAGATCTTCATGCATGCCCAAAACTTTCTTCTCTTTCTCTCTTACATGGAATGTGGTTGTGGATCAAGTCAAAGTAGGAATAGTTTGGATTTCAAATTCTATGAGATAGAGTTTTAGGAAACCAAAACTTTTTCCTTATGGCACTGATTTTATGAATTTTTTTTTAAAATTCTTATAACTTTTATGGTATATAATATACACCCTTTGCTAGTGGTCTACAGTAGAAAAAGGAGGGGACGCCCAAGAGTTGGGCACCCCTTGTCTTGCCTTGTTTGGTTAATCCTTGACTAAGTATTTGACCTAGACAAGGACTCTTCATATCATTCTATTTAAAATAAATTTTTTTATGAAATTTTCATGGGTTTATAGAGAACTGAGATACCTTTGGGGTGTCTATAAATTAAGGAGAAAGAGTCTTAGGGTTTGGAGATCTAATAGACACAAAACTAGGTGTCTGGGTTAGAGCAAAGAGAAGAAGAAGAGGGTCTTCTTCTAGAGTTGCTGGGGTTCATCTCTTTCCTTCCTCCATCTGTTAGTTTTCTGAGAGTGTCTTATCTAAAACTCCATCTTCTACTTCTCATCTTTGAAAGAGTTTAAATCAAGAAGAAAGAGGCATCCAATTGACCATCGAAGAAGGATCAGCATAGTACTAGCATACTGTGCTGATTTTCTGGACCAGGACTTCTGATCATGATTCGTGGGCTCATATGGACGACTCCTAGAGGTCGGATGCATGTGTGGCTTACAAATCATTCTCAAGCCCAGATTAGCAAAGTTAGAACATCTAATTTGCAAGGTAATAGATCTGATCTATTATATTTTACATACATTAGATGTAGTAAGAAACATGTTGATATGATCAACATGTAGTCCTTGCTCTTTATATTTTAATTTTTAATTTAATGCTATGTAATAATCATGTAATAGGATCTTAGATCTTGAGATTCTCTAGTTTTATAAGATAAATTTTAATTTATTTTAGTCTTCCGCTGTCTGATCTTGAAAAAGTTTCAAGATCTAATCCTGAAATCCTAGATCTGGTTCCTTCAATTGGTATCAGAGTCAGGTTGTTTATTACATGATTACTTATACATACTTAGAATATTTCTTAGATTAGATCTAATTTATAATCTGATTGTTAAATTTAAAATTAAATTTTTTAGATCAATCACGAACTGTAGGTTATCCTGCTGTAAGGTTTACCCCTTATAGTGCAAAGGTTGTCCTAGTTCGTGTAGATTTATCTTTAATCATAAATTTATTAGATATGATCTAGATTAAATTTATGATTTATTAAATTTAAAAGATATTTAAATCTAAAATAAAATCTTTTTGTTAATAATTCTTGTGCAAAGAACCATCATATATTCGTCTGGAAAATTTGTGCAGTTTAAAGTAAAAATTATTTCAATTACATGAACCTGTTTAGATTAGACCTAAAGTAGTTTCATGCTTATTTCACTTACACTTTGATTATGAATCAAACATGCAACTTGATTGGTAAAACTATGTTGTAAAAATATTTTACAGATATAAAAATTATTTTCGAAAAGTCGAACTCCAACCCTCAGTCCAAAACTTAATTGAGAATTAAGAAGTATTTGATTAGGTTCTAGGATTGTGAATTGAAGAACCTAAGACACAAACCATAACACATTGGGTTAATGGGTTAGTAGAAATTAGGTCCATTAATTAGGTTTGACCTAAGATTAGGTTAAAGATGGACTTAATTAGAGAATTGACTAAATCTAATCAATTGTTGTCTTAGATTAGGTCAAGAATTCTCTAGATCAATTACAATAGTTGTAGTTGGTCAAGTCTATGTCTTTAACGAGAACCAAATGGACTTGATTCTTGGTGAAGCAGTCTAGCACAAATTGTTAGGTTGATTTAATCGAAACTAATTAAACTAGTTGGTGTCTAAGGTAAACCAGATCGATGGTTTTTAATTGGCAGCCCACTTACCTGGTCATTTCTAATGGTGTCTAAGGCAAACTTTAGCAGATCCTCCCACCGATCGAACTTACCTGACCTCTAGGTGAAATTATATTTTGATTGGATCACTTGACTATTCGAGCTGACCCATGTCAGCTAGGTAAATTACTGCGACTGATTTAGGTGCTCCTAGATCAACCTTATTAATAGTCTCCCTTAAGCTGACTTGGTGAATCTAGTGGAAAGATCATGATAAGCTAGTTCATCTGACCCCATCCTCTAAATCAATTAAATCCTCTAAAATTATTAGGTCCTTAAAATGAAATAGTTATGGTGATAACTAGATCATAGCCTCCCATTAAGTGGATGATAATGGGTCCATCAGTTGGATAATCATTGGAGGCCCAAAGGTCTGGTGCTTATCGGCTGATGGAATTGTAATTCATAATATGATTTCTTGACTACATCTTTTTAAATGGTGGTTAAGTTAGCCAACCAAAGTTGGGCCTAATCATTCATTGGCTAGATGGGCCAATTATGGTCATGTTAATGGTTGGACCTAACCAGAATTTTTCAGTGGAGGCCAAAGCCTACTGATTAGGGACTGGGGCAAAAAATAAAATTACTAAAAATTATTTAGAGAAATAATTGATTATGAACCTACCCTTAGATGTACATGATTGGTCAACCAAAGTTGGGCTTGTGTGCAGTCTAAGTGGATTCTAGTACCCACTAAGGAATTAGGGTAATTCCTCGAATTGGAGGTAGAGGCTACCAATTCGAATAAAATAATGGGAGAAACCTTTTGATTAAAGTCCAAATCTTTAGGTTTAATGTATCAATTACTAATTAGGTTATGGTTTTTTTTTGTGCAGATATGGCCACTTCGCTATCGCTCCGATCATTGTTGGACAATGATAAGTTGGTGGGACCCAACTTCGATAGCTGGTACTGAAAGTTGAAGATAGTCCTAGAGCATGAACGGATCCTACATGTGATAATGGATCCTACACTTGAGGAGCCAGCTATCAATGCATGTGGAACAGTCAGAGACACTTACCAGAAGTGGCTCAATGATCGGACCACGATTCACTGCATCATGCTGGCTGCCATGAACGACGAGTTCAGTTGCAGATTTGAGATGACTCAGCCAAAGAACATGCTTCAAGTGTTGGAGGATGCCTTTGGCACACCCGATGACGTGGGGAGGCATAAGACTAGTTGTGCTATCTTCAACACCAAAATACGGGATGGTGCCTCTGTCACTGATCATGTATTGTACATGATCAAGCTGATGAAGCATTTGAGCAAGCTCGACTTTTTCTTGCATGAGCAGCTTGGGAAAGATGCAATACAAAACTCACTGCCCAAGTCTTGTCTCCCATTCCTCACTCATTATAGAATGACAAAGTCTGAAGTAAACTACCACGGGTTACTAGGGTTGCTTCAGAACTTTGAGAAGAATCACCAACTTCACAAGGAGTCGGGGAACTTAGTGGAAGGTTCGTCTTCTGGTTCTCGATCTTTTAAGAAATGAAACAAGAACAAGAAGAAGAAAGTGAAGAAGGTGTAAGTTCAGGCTGGAACATCAGTGCTGGGCCAGACCAGAAAGATCAAGCTCGATAAGAGTCAAACTGAATGCTTCTTTTGCAAGAAGTGGGGGCACTGTAAGAGGAACTATCCTCAGTACATTACCTCCCTAGATCCGAACAGGCAGAGAAAGAAGAAAGCTATTGCTGGGCAAGGTATTTATATGATAACTCCTTACAATTTTTCTATTTGTGATATAACTGACTGGGTATTGGATACCGATAGCCCTTACCATATTTGCAATTCATTGCAGGGGTAGCAGGTCAGTAGGAGATTGGAGCAAGGCAAGAGGTTCCTGAATGTTGGAGATGGAAGATCAGTTCCAGTTCTAGCATTAGGAATCCTGAAACTTGTATTTGAGTCCCATACCATTGTTCTTAATATTTGTCATTTCTGTTCTATTTTTTTTTTAAATGTTATTTCTGTAGGCCTTCTGGCCAAAAATGATTATGAAATTTCAATAAAGAAACAAGTTTGTAATATCATTATGAATGGTGTTACTATTTTTTGTGGATATTTGAACAATGGTGTGTATATGTTATCACAATCTGTTAACGTAGTCTATTCTACTGGCAAGCATCCTAGATTTGATAGTGTATCAGATATCTACTTATGGCACTGTAGGCTAGGTCATATAAATAAAAATAGGATAAACAGATTGACTCAAGAGGAAATCCTTGAAGTCAGTGATTGTGAATCATTTCCAACCCGAGAGTCCTGTCTTCTTGATAAAATGACCAAGTCACCTTTTATTGAAAAAGGTGAGAGAGCTACTGAGCTCTTGGGCCTAGTACATACTGATGTATGCGGACCCATGAGCACAAGTGCTAGAGGTGGATATTTCTACTTCATCACTTTCATGGATGATCTATCCAGATATGGATATATCTATCTGATGAAACATAAGTCTTATTCATTTGAAATATTCAAACGATTTCAATGTGAACTAGGAAAACAAACTGGGAAGAGTATTAAAACTCTTCGATCTGATCGAGGAGGGAAATATCTTTCCATGAGTTTCTCACATATCTAGGAGAGAATGGGATTATCTCCCAATGGACTCCTCCAGAAACACCACAGCATAATGGTGTGTCTGAAAGGAGAAATCGAACTCTGTTAGACATGGTCCAGTCAATGATGGGTTTTGCCAACTTGTCGATATCCTTCTGGGGATATGCACTCGAATCGATCTATTATCTGTTAAATAGGATTTCAAGTAAGTCTGTAATTAAGAATCCATATGAGATATGGACACGGCATAAGCCAGCACTTTCACACCTTAGGGTCTGGGGGTGCCCGACCTATGTCAAACGGTTAGTTACAGATAAACTTGGACCTAAGTCTGACAAATGCACATTCATAGGGTACCCCAAAGAGACCAAAAGATATTTTTTCTACCATGCTGAACAAAAGGTGTTCGTCAGCCTTAAGGCAACCTTTTTAGAAAAAAAGTTCTTTGGTGAAGGAACCGTTTCCTTTAAGGTTGAACTTGATGAAGTCCAACAGATAGAAGGATCGACACCAATAGCGAACCTGAGTCGGATTCGATTAGATCAGATCCGAAGCCCAATGTACCTATACCATTAAGGTGATCTGATAGAGTACCACATCAGCCAGACAGATACTATGATTTCTTAGTCGGGAATGGTGATCTCGTCGAACTCGATGAGAACGATGAGGATCCGATCACCTATATGGATGCAATGCAGAGATCTGACTCTGAGAAATGGCTTGAAGCCATGTAATCTGAAATGGAGTCCATGAAGGTCAACGATGTATGGACATTGGTTAAGCCACCTGAAGGGGTTAAACCCATTGGGTGTAAATGGGACTTCAAAAGGAAGAGGGGCACAGACAGAAAGGTGGAGACCTATAAAGTCCGTCTGGTTGCCAAGGGGTATCGTCAACATTATGGTATTGACTATAACGAGACGTTCTCCCTGTGATAATGTTCAAATCCATTCGGATAATGCTTGCAATAGTTGCCCATCTGGATTATGAGATCTAGTAGATGGATGTAAAGATAGTTTTTCTGAATGGAGAGCTGTCCGAAGAGATGTATATGATACAACCTGAGGGGTTTACATCCACAGATGAGTCCAAGGTGTGCAAGCTTTAGAGATCCAATTATGGATTGAAGCAAGCTTCTCAAAGTTGGAACATACATTTTGATAAGGTGATCAAAATGTATGGTTTCGTTAAGAATAGAGAAGAGCCCTGCAACTATAAATGGGTAAATAGTCCAGTTGTGGTATTCCATGTCTTGTACGTGGATGACATTCTTTTAATCGAGAATGACATCCCCGCACTACAGAGAATAAAAGTTTGATTGTCATCGCAGTTCTCCATGAAGAACTTGGGTGAAGCATCCTACATCCTAGGGATGAAGATCTATAGGGATAGATCTAAAAGGATGCTTGGTTTATCCCAAGTCCACGTATATAGACATTGTGCTGAAGAGGTTCAGCATGGAAAATTTTAAGAAGGGCTATCCACCGATAGGCCATGAAATTTCTCTCTCTAAGAAGGATTGTTCGATAACTCTTGAAGAGAGAGAGAGCGTATAAGTAGAGTCCCATATACTTCGACCGTGGGATCTATCATGTACGCCATGACATGTACAAGGTCAGTTGTAGCATACTTACTAGGAGTAGTGAGTAGATATCAATCTGATCCTGGAGAAAACCACTGGAAAGTGGTTAAAGCCATCCTTAAGTATTTGAGAAATACTAAAAATCAATGGTTAGTTTATGGCGAGTCAGATCTGAAACTTGTGGGGTTCACAGACTCTAGCTTTCAATCTGACCATGATGACAGTAGAAGCATGTCGGGTTATATCTTTATTCTGAATGGTGGAGCCATCTGCTGGAAGAGTTTCAAGCAGCATACTGTGGTAGACTCTATTTCTGAGGCAAAGTACATCGCAGCATCGGATGCAGTGAAGGAAGCTGTGTGGCTGAAAAAATTCATCATCATGCTCGGAGTAGCACCCTCCCTCGTTGGTTCGGTCCTACTCTACTACGACAGCACTGGTGCTATAGCTCAGGCGAAGGAACCCAAAGCACACCAGCGAATGAAGCACATTTTGCACCGCTTCCATCTGATCTGGGAGATCGTGGATCGAGGTGATGTCGACCTTCAGAAGATCAACGGAAAGGAGAACTTGGCCGACCCTTTCACTAAAGCCCTGACGATAAAGGAGTTCGACAATCACAAGTCGAAGATGGGTATTGGATACTGTGTCGAGTGGCTTTAGGACAAGTTGGCGTTGTTGAGAAATATATCCCAAAAGCCAATCGTCAATCTGTTGACGGTTGAGCAACATTGTATTGTAATTGATTTGTTAATAAATAAAATATATTTTTGGTATTTTCATTATAAGTTTTCATCTTCTAATGAACTCTGTTGTTATGACGAAGTCCTTAGGACTATTTAGATTCGATGAAGAGAGAATTTATCGATTAGTCCTTAAAACTGTTCACGACCAAATGATAGGCTGTTAATAAGGACGATAGCTTCTATCGAGCATAGGTCACTGTAGGCCATATAGGTTGGTTGTCCTCTTAACCAAGGAGTGTGGAGATACTGGTATAGCATACAGGTGAGATATAAAGGTACATCATCATTGAACGTGACCAACTCCAGAGCATTCTACTGTCGAGAATGTCTCTGATGGGATATAGGTATAAGTATTTTTTAGACTTGAGATCGTCTCAGTGACTTGCAAGCAACTCACTGTGCTTTGGTACTGAACTAACTGAATTTTTAATTCAGTGACAGAAGGCTTCTGAGCACAGTCAAGTACTTACGAAGTCAGTGTGTGATCGAGATAGGATTGACCACTCCAAGAGTTGGAGAAGAATGAGTCACTGTATTTCAATTTAGCAAAACCTTGGCTAGGGTAATCCATCAGATGGATTTGATATTTTGAAATTCATTGTAGACAACCTGATCAAAGTTGACAGTTAAACTCTGAGGTGTTCTATAAACATTTTGGTCAAGGGGATGAATTATATGAAAACTATATCCGTATGGGTTCTAAGGATGTTGTTCTACACATTCGACCTATCCGACCGTCGGGTACCATTACTTGATGGTCACTTTGATTGATACAAAATTTTATTTCTATACTATCAGCTTAGGTTCAAACCTATGAGGTCACACACATCAGAGTTTATGATCCGATCGGATGGTTGATCACCGATTAAGAATCGTTCTAGGGTTAAACGATCAATACAATTGACATTTAACCTAGTGCAAGTGTTGCAGGAGGATCGCTTAGCAATTTGATTACTAATTGGCTTAATTTGATTAAGCTAAAGGGCTAAGATTAAGTCTAATTAAATATAATTTAATTAAATTTGATTTAGACTTGATTGGATCAAGTCTAATTGATTTATTGGATAAGCCAAGTGCAAGAAAAAACTAGTCCTAGTCCAAATAGGACTTGGGTCAACCTAATTTTTAATTTGATTAAAAAATTAAATCTAATTTAAATCTAATTTAATCTGATTAAATTAAGCTCTTAATTGAGTTAACACCTATTTTAATTAGATTGACTTGGTTTTGGTTCAATTTGGTTTGGAAAACCAAATTTGAACAAGTTATAGATTGAATCCTAGTAAGACTAGGATTCCACCTTGCACCACCTTAGCCCCCCACGCCCACTCTCTCTTATTCCACACCCACTCTCTCTTATTTTGTGCAACAAAACCCTCTCTCCCAGGTCTTCATGCATACCCAAAACTTTTCTTTCTTTCTCTCTTAAAGTAGGAATGTGGTTGTGGATTAAGTCAAAGTAGGAATTAGTTTGGATTTCAAATTCTATGAGATAGAGTTTTAAGAAATCAAAACTCTTTCCTTATGGCACTGATTTTATCCAAATTTTTTTTGAGATTTTTGTGGCTTTTATGGCATATAATATACACCTTTTTCTAGTGAACCATGGTAGAAAAAGAAGGAGAGGATGCCCAAGAGTTGGGCGCCCCTTGTCTTGCCTTGTTTGGATAATCCTTGACTAGGTATTTGACCTAGACAAGGACTCTTCATATCTCTCTATTTAAAATAAATTTTTTTATGAAATTTTTATGGATTATAGAGTATTGAGATACCTTTAGGGTTTCTATAAATCAAGGAGAAAGAGTCTTAGGGCATGGAGATCTAATAGACACAAAACAAGGTGTCTGGGTTAGAGCAAAGAGAAGAAGAAGAGGGTCGTTTTCTAGAGTTGCTGGGTTCATCTCTTCCCTTCCTCCATCTGTAAGTTTTCTGAGATTGTCTCATCTAAAACTTCTTCTCCTACTTCTCATCTTTGGAAGAGTCCAAATCAAGAAGAAAGAGGTATCTAAACGACCGTCAAAGAAGGATCAACGCAGTACTAGCATACTGTCCTGATTTCCTGGACCAGGACTTCTGATCATGATTCGTGGGCTCGTGTGGATGACTCCTAGATGTTGGATACATGTGTGGCTTGCAACATCATTCTCAAGCCCAGATTAGCAAAGTTAGAATGTCTAACTTGCAAGGTAATAGATCTGATCTATTATATTTTATATACATTAGATGTTGTATAGAAACATGTTGATATGATCAACATGTAGTTCTTACTCTTTATATTTTAATTTTTGATTTAATATCATGTAATAATCATGTAATAAAATTTTAGATCTAGAGATTTTCTAGTTTTATAAGATAAATTTTAATTTATTTTAATCCTCCATTGCCTGATCTTGAAAAAGTTGCAAGATCTAACCCTGAAACCCTAGATCTGGTTCCTTCAATTGGTATCAGAGCTAGGTTGTTTATTACATGATTATTTATACATATTTAGAATATTTCATAGATTATATTTAATTTATAATCTGATTGTTAAATCTAAAATTAAAATTTTTAGATCAATCATGAACTGTAGATTGTCCTGCTGTAAGGTTTACCCCTTACAGTGCAAAGGTTATCCTAGTTCGTGTAGATTTATCTTTAATCATAAATTTGTTAGATGTGATCTAGATTAAATTTATGATTTATTAAATTTAAAAGATATTTAAATATAAAATAAAATTTTTTTGTTAATAATTTTCGTGCAAAGAACCATCATATATTTGTCTGAAAAATTTACGCAGTTTAAAGTTGAAATTGTTTCAATTACATGAACCTGTTTAGATTAGATCTAAAGTAGTTTCATGCTTATTTCACTTGCATTTTGATTATGAATCAAATATGCAACTTGGTTGGTAGAATTATATTATAAAAATATTTTACAAACATAAAAATTATTTTCGAAAAAAGCCGAACCCCAACCATCAGCCCAAAACTTAATTGAGAATTGAGAAGTTGTTTGATTAGATTCTAGGATTATGAATTGAAGAACCTAAGACACAAACCATAACACATTAGATTAATGGGTTAGTGGGAATTAGGTCCATTAATTGCATTTGACCTAAGGTTAGGTTAAAGATGGACTTAATTAGAGAATTGACTAAATCTAATCAATTGTTGTCTTAGATTAGGTCAAAGATTCTCTAGATCAATTATAATAATTGTAGTTGGTCAAGTCTATATCTTTAATGAGAACCAAATGGACTTGATTCTTGGCTAAGCGGTCTAGCATGAACTATTAGGTTGATCTAATCGAAACTAATTAAACCAGTTGGTGTCTAAGGTAAACTAGACCAGTGGTTTTTAATTGGCAGCCCGCTTACTTGGCCATTTCTGATGGTATCTAAGGCAAGCTTTGGATGATCCTCCCACCAACATCTCCACGCTTTTTGGTTAAGAGGACAACCAACGATATATGACACATAATATCCTATACTTGATATGTCTATCATCCTAATAATCACATATCATTTGATCGCAAACTCATTTAAGGACTAAACGATAAATCCTTCTTTATCAATTTAAAATAGTCCTAAGAACTTTTCATTATAATACAGACGTTCGATATAAAAGATGTACAAGCTTATGATGAAAATTATTAAATAAATATTTTATTAATTAATTCAAATACAATTACATCAAATAGCACAACCGTTAACAGACTGACGATTGACTTTGGGACACATTTTCCAACAACTCCCACTTGTACTAAAGCCAATCGGTATAGTATCATATACCCATCTTCATTTTATGATCTTTGACTCCTTTACCACAAAGATTTTAGTTGATGGGTCAGTCAGGTTCTTCTTTCCATCGATCTTCTGAAGGTCGATGTCACCTCGATCTATGATTTTTTGGATCAGGTGGTAGCATGCAGAATGTGCTTGGTCTGCTGATGTGACTTCAATTCTTTCACTTGAGCAATGGCGCCAGTGCTGTCACAGAATAATAAGATGGGATCATCAAGGGAGGGTGCCACTCCGAGCTCGTTGATAAATTTTCATAACCACATAGCTTCTTTCGTAGCATCAGATGCCACGATATATTCTGCCTCGCAAGTAGAGTTAGCCACAGTGTACTGCTTAGAACTCTTCCAGCAAATTGCTCCATCATTGAGGATATAAATATATCCCAACATATTTTTACTGTCGTCATGATCTGACTGAAAATTGAAGTCTATAAACCCAACAAGTTTTAAGTCAGATTCTCTATAGATAAGCCACTGATCCTTAGTATTTCTCAAATACTTAAGGATGGTCTTTACGACCTTCTAGTGGTTCTCACCTGGATCGAACTGGTATCTACTCACTACCCCTAGTGAGTATGCCACATCTAGTCGCATACATGTCATGGTGTACATAATAGATCTCACTATCGAAGCATATGAAATTCTACTTATACACTGTCTTTCTTGAGGAGTTGTCGGACAATCACTCTTCGAGAGAGAAATTTCTTGACCTATCAGAGGATAGCCTTTTTTGAAATTCTTCATGCTGAACATTTTCAGCACAGTATCAATATATGTCGATTGAGATAATCTAAGCAACCTTTTAGATCTATCTCTATAGATTTTCATCCCAAGGATGAAAGATGCTTCTCTCAAGTCCTTCATGGAGAACTGAGATGACAACCAAACTTTTATTCCTTGTAATGTAGGGATGTCATTCTCGATTAAGTTAATATCATCTACATACAAAATAAGAAATACTATTATCTAGTTATTAACCCACTTATATATGCAGAGTTCCTCTCCATTCTTAATGAAGCTATACATTCTGATCACTTTATCAAAATGCATGTTCCAACTCCGAGATGCCTGCTTAAGTCCATAAATGGACCTCTGAAGCTTGCACACCTTTGACTCATCTATGGATATGAAACTTTTAGGTTGTATCAAATATATCTCTTCATCCAGCTCTCTATTTAGAAAGGGTGTTTTCACATCTATTTATCAGATTTCATAGTCCAGATGTGCTGCTATCGCAAGCATGATCTGAAGCCACAGGAGAAAATGTCTCATCATAGTCAATATCATAATGCTGATGGTAACCCTTGACAATTAGATGAACTTTATAGGTCTCCACATTTTTGTCTGTGCCCCTCTTCATTTTGAAGACCCACTTAAACCCTATGGGTTTTACCTCTTCAGGTGGGTCAACCAATGTCCAAACATTATTGACTTTCATGAACTCCATTTCAAATTTTATGGCTTCCAGCCACTTATCGGAGTCAGACCTCTGCATTGCATCCATATAGGTGATCGGATCCTCATTATTTTCATCGAGTTCAACTGGATCACTATCTCAGTTCAAGAAATCGTAGTATTTATCCAGTTGATGTGGTACTCTATCGGATCTCCCTAAAGATGTTTCTATTATAGGTTCTGAATTTGATCTAATCAAGTCCAACTCAATGGGTTTACTAGATTGTATCGGTTCTTCTACCGATCGAACTTCATCAAGTTCAATCTTTGAGGTATTAGTTTCTTCTCCAAAGAACTCTTTTTTAGAAAGACTGTCTTATTGCTGACGAATACCTTTTGTGTGTCAGCAAAGTAGAAGTAATATCCCTTGATCTCTTTTGGGTACCCTACAGATAGACACTTGTCAGATCTAGGTCCAAACTTGTCAGTTTTTAGATGTTTGATATAAGCCGGACATCCCCAAATCCTATGGTGAGAGAGTGCTGGCTTACATCCTGTCCATATCTCATGTGATGTTTTACTTACAGACTTATTCAGAACTTTATTTAAAATATAACAAGTCGACTCAAGTGCATATCCCTAAAAAGAGATCGATAGACTTGCAAAGTCCATCATGGATCGAACCATATTTAACAGGGTTTGATTCCTTCTTTTCGATACACCATTATGCTGTAGTATTTCAGGAGGGGTCCATTGAGAGAGAATCTCTTCTAAGTATGTCAGAAACTCACTAGAGAGGTATTCTCCTCCTTGATCAGATCAAAGAGTTTTAATACTCTTTTCAATTTATTTTTCTACTTCATTACAAAATTATTTGAACATTTTAAATAATTCTGGCTTATGCGTCATTAAGTAGACGTGCCCATACCTCGATAGATCGTCTGTAAAAGTAATGAAATAATAATATCCACCTCTGGCACTGATGTTCATCGGTCCATATACATCAATATGCATGAGACTTAGAACTTCACTAGCTCGCTCATCTTTTTTAGTAAAAGGTGACTTGATCATTTTTTCAAGAAGATAAGACTCACAGGTTGGAAGTGATTCACAATCACTGACTTCAAAAATTTTTTCTTGTATCAACCTATTTATTCTATTCTTGTTAACATGACCTAACCTACAATGCCAAAGATAAATATCAGAGACATCACTAATTCTAGAATACATTACACTAACAGGATGTGACAATATGTAAATACCATTATTCACCTGTCCATTCATCATATTAACACTATTCATAATGATATTAAAATTATTCTTTTTTATTAAAATTTTATAACCGTTCATGGCCAAGAGGCCTACAGAAATAATGTTAAATAAAAAGGAAGGACAAAAGTGACATTCACTAAGAATAATTATATTCGACTTGAATACAAGCTTAATAATTTCTAACGCTAGAACTGGAACGGGTCTTCCATCTTCAATATTGAAAAATTTTTTGTCTTCTTCAAATCTCCTACTGACCTGTAGACCTTGCAATGAATTGCAAATATTAAAAGAGTTTTCGATATCTAATACCCAGGTAGTAGAATCACAAATTGAGAAATTATAAGGTATTATCATATAATTATCTTGTGCAGCAACAACTTGCTTCTTTCTCGACCTATTTGCATCCAAGGAGGCAATGTACTAGGATAATTCCTCTTCCAGTGCTCCTTCTTGCAATAGAAGCATTTTGCCTGACTCTGATTGCACTTGAGTTTTTTGGTCAGACTGAGTTTGGGTGCCCCAGCACTTTACACCTTTTTCTTGTTCTTTTTATTCTTCTTCTCTTTCTTAAAGGGCCAACGTCCAGAAGAAGGCCCTCTTACTACATTCACCGACTCCTTTTGGAGCTGGTGATCTTTCTCAAAATTCTGCAGCAATCCCAGCAAACCATGATAATTGACCGTAGATTTTATCATTTGAAAATGAGTAAGAAAAGAGAGATAAGACTTGGGTAGAGAGTTCAGAATGGCATCTTTCTCCAACTAGTCATACAGGGGAAAGCCAAGCTTGCTTAAATGCTCAATCATTTCGATCATGTACAGTATATGATCGGTCACTAACTCTCCTTCCCTCATTCGAGCATTGAAGATGACACATCTAGTCTTGTGCCTCTCAACATCGTCAGGTGTGCCAAAAGACTCATTCAACATTTGTAACATGTCCTGTGGCTGAGCATTCTCAAAATGATGGCTGAACTCATCATTCATGCCGCCAGTATAATGCACTGAATCGTAGTTCGATCGTTGAGCCACTTCTAATAAGTATTTTTGATCGTGCTATGTGCATTCAGAGCTAGCTCCTCGGATGTCAGATCTGTCAATACATACAAGATCCATTCATGCTCTAGGACTATTTTGAGCTTTCAATACTAGCTATCGAAATTTGATCCCATCAATTTATCACTATCTAATAGTGATCGAAGCGACAAGGTGGTGGCTATAACTGCAAAAAAAAAATTAAAATCTAATTAGTATATGAATTGATTAAGCCTAAAGATATGATTTTTAGTCTAAAGATTCTCCCATTATTTTATTCGAATTGATAGCCTCTACCTTTAATTTGAGAAATTACACTAATTTCTTAGTGGGTACTAGAATCCACATAGACTATACATATGCCCGAGTGTGGCTCGGCCAACTCTTCTGCACCCATGAGTAGGTTCTTAACTAATTATTTCACTAAATAATTTCTAGCATTTAATTTTGCCCCAAACACCTCTTCAGTAGGCACGTGGCACCTCCACTGAAAGTTCTGGTTAGGTCCAATCATTAATATGTCAGAATTTAGTGCATCTGATAAACGAGAAATCAGGCCCGAGTGTGGCTCGGCCAACCTGACCATCATCAGAAAGACACAACTAAATTCACGTATTATGAATAATAATTTCGACAACCAGATGAGCACCAGGTGTGTGGCACCTCCAATGATCATCTAAATTGTTGGACTCATTATCATCTAACTGATATGATCATGATGTTGTCATTAGGACACCATGATTATCAATAAAATTTTAACTTCAATAAAACATAAAAATACATAAAAAGTAGTGAGTCAAGTCGAATCCAGAGAAAAGGCAAGATTTTGATTTAAAATCTTTAATTTTTTTTAAACAAATTAAAATTTTAAAGAAAGTAATTTAATTCAGAAAATAAAAATTAAATGTATAAAAAATAAATTCGATACTAAGATCTACTAACTAGATCCTAGCATCTACTTGTAATAAAAATAAATAATAAAAAATTAAAAAGTATAAAATAAATTGATACTAAGATCTACTAACTAGATCCTAGCATCTACTTACAAAAAATAAAAGATAAAAATTTAAAATATAAAAAAATAAATTTTATATTAATTAAAATTAAAATTTAAGTATAAAAATTTTAAAAAAATAAAATAAAATAAAATAAAACTATAATAAAGATCTGAAGTTGATCAGTTCAGCCTCATCGAAAAGATGGTTGATGACCTTTCTTTCTTCCATTGTACTCCGTAGAGCGAACTCATTTTTCTCCTTCTTCTCCATGGGTTCCTAAAGCTATTTTATTTTTTTTTCTATTTTTTTTTTACTTTCTACTAATTTTTTTCTACTCTTAAGACTTATTCCCATACCTCCTATTTATAAATGAATTTTTTATATTTTTTTGATAGAAAAAGGAGTCCTAAAATACTTAGAAAATGTATTAAACACTCAAAAAAAATTTTGACCATTGGATGGAGCTTGGACCACCCAGATCTGCTCAAAAAATCAATGTTTTAATTCGAATCAAGGTCGGATCGAATGTCAACCATCCGATCTGGGTTCTGATAAAGTTCTAACTGTCGGATCGCGCAAAAGATCTCTTATTCAAAGTTGAAAACATCCTCAGCTGTTCGATCGTGTGATAGATCACTTTTGGGCTGTCGGATCGTGCAGAAGAGTCCTATTCAAAATCGACAATACATCTGGACCATTGGATCAGATGATGGATGTATTTTCGGTCATTAGATCACACAAAAATCTCTCTTATAAATCGATAATGGATGCTTACCGTCGGATCTAGGTCGGGATGAATGTCAGCCATTGGATCACACCCAAAATCCTTCTCTCGCTGTGAGCCACGCCTGTGGACCACGTGAAGTTTCTTATGGACCGCTCCCTAATTTCGTGGACCGATCGACCGATCCACCGTGCATCGGAGGTAATATTTTTTATTTTTTACGATATTTTGACTTGATTTTTGCTCTAATTTTTATCTAAAAAATAAAAAAAAAATACATTAAATTCTTTAAAAAATTTTCATTATTTTGATACTTAAATTGCTTAATTAAATTAACATCTATTTTTCATAAATACATTTTAATTTTATATTTTTTTCAAAATCTTTATTTTTGTAAGAAAATCTAATTTATTCATGAAATTAGGTTTTTTAGAAGATGTTAGCACCATAAATTATCAAAAATACCTACAATAAATATAAAAATATACTACTTATCATATTTTCCAACTTGAATTTTGCTCGTCTTCGAGTAAAGAAAGAATTTAGAATTAAGTACCGTTTAACTTAAAGTTTCAAATTTCATCAAATAATTTTCAAAAGGGCCACTGATGTTCAGTAGAGTGTAAATAAGGTATGTCATTGGGGTATTAATACTAGTCAATATAAGAGTTAAACTAAGAACATAAAACTTTTTCTAAATTTTTCTAAATTATCCTTACCTTTATCTTCAAATTATTAACCTTCATATGGATAAGTATATTGTTACTTTCATCCTTCATTTATTGATTGATTTTTTTTTTAACGTTGTACTACTATTAAGTATCTTAACCCCTTAAGCTTTCTATTTGATCTATGTAGTGAGTTTTCAGCCAATGACTTCCAAACCAGATGGCTTTAGGGCACTAGATATAAAATACTACTCAGACCTACTTGCTCGAATCAAACAGGCTACGAGTTAAAACTAGCTTTACGACAATACTTTTTTGCCCTTCATATTTTTTGATGTAAAACTTAATACTTGCTGAGGCAAAAAGGCCCGGTTACTCAGTATGAAGTACTTGAAAACTCTTTTTTTTTAATAATATGAAGAAATATATAGTTACCCTACACAAGCCCTTAAAAAGTTAACTCTTCTTTGATGCTGGTAGAAAAATTTAAAAATACTTAAAGAAAACTATTTAAATTTTAAACTTAACTCTTTATTGAGTTTTCTTAATACTTGATCCCTCAATATCTCACAAACTCTTTAGTTTGTGCATCAATTTTTTTTTAAAAATACTTAGTTTAACTCAATTCTTAAGTGTAATCAGGTGCTTAAATACTAAATACTAACTTACTTAAGGACTTAAAAATTTTAAAATTTTTATTATCCCCCCCAACTTAATCGATATTGTCCTCAATGGAGTAGGAAAAATGAAGGGTGCATGCAAAGAGAAAGAAAAAGAGAGATGTCACCTGATCTAGAAGTCTTTTTAAAATTGATTCTTCCTCCAACTTAGTCAAGATTATCTTCAGATTCCTACAAAAGATACTAAGTAAGACTTGATTTGTTAAAAAATATGTCTCAAAAGCCAATCGTCAAGCTGTTGATGGTTGAGCAACCAAGTATGGTAATTGATTTGTTAATAAATAAAATATATTTGGCATTTTCATCATAAGCTTTCATCTTCTAATGAACTCCGTTGTTGTGATGAAGTCCTTAGGACTATTCAGATTCGATAAAGAGAGGATTTATCGATTAATCCTTAAAACTGTTCACGATCAAATGATAGATTGTTAATAAGGATGACAACTTCTATCGAGCATAGGTCGCTGTAGGCCATATGGGTTGGTTGTCCTCTTAACCAAGGAGTGTAGAGATACTGGTATGGTATACAGGTGAGATGTAAGGATACATCATCATTGAACGTGATCAACTTCAGAGCATTCTGCTATCGAGAATGTCTTTGATGGGATATAGGTATAAGTGTCTCTTAGACTTGAGATCACCTCAGTGACTTGTAAACAACTCACTGTGCTTTGGTACTAGACTAACTAAATTTTTAATTTAGTGACGGAAGGGTTCTAGGCATAGTTAAGTACTTACGAAGTCAGAGTGTGATCGAGATGGGATTGACCACTCCAAGAGTTGGAGAAGAATGAGTCACTGTATTTCAATTTAGCAAAATCTTGGATAGGGTAATCCATCAGATGGATTTCATATTTTGAAATACAATGTGGACAACCTGATCAGAGTTGACAGTTGAACTCTGAGGTATCCTATGATCATTTTGGTCAAGGAGATGAATTATATGGAAACTATATCCGCATGGGTTTTAAAGATGTTGTTCAACACATTCGACCTATCTAATCGTTGGGTACCATTGCTAGATGGTCACTTTGATTGGTACAAAAATTTATTTCTGTGCTACCGATTTAGGTTCGAATCTATGAGGTTACACACATTAGAGTTTATGATCCGATCGGATGGTTGATCAAAGATTAAGAATCGTTCTAGGGTTAAATGATCAATATGATTGACATTTAACCTAGTGCAAGTATTGCAGGAGGATCGATTAGCAATTCAATTGCTAATTGGTTTAATTTGATTAATCCAATGGGCTGAGATTAAGTTTAATTGAATATGATTTAATTTGATTTGGTTTGGGCTTGATTGGATCAAGTCCAATTAATTTATTTGATGAGCCAAGTGCAATAAAAAAACTAGTCCTAGTTCAATTAGAACTTGGGTCAACCTAATTTCTAATTTGATTAAAAAATTAAATCAGATTTAAATTTAATTTAATCTGATTAAATTAGATTCTTAATTGGGTTAATACCTATTTTAATTGGGTTAATCTAATTATGATTTGATTTGGTTTGAGAAACCAAATTAAAACAAGTCGTAAGATAGAATCCTAGTAAGACTAGGATTCCACCTTGCGCCACATAAGCCCTCCCCATGCCCTCTCTCTTATTCCACACCAATCCCCTCTTATTTTGTGAGACAAAAGCCCTCTCTCAGGTCTTTCCTACATCTAAAAGGTTCTCTTTTTTCTTTTATACATGGAAAGTGGTTGTGGATCAAATCAAAGTAGGAATAAGTTTGGATTTCAAATTCTTTGAGATAGAGTTTTAGAAATCCAAAACTCTTTCCTTTTTGCATCAAATTTACTCATATTTTTTTTGAAATTTTTTTGGCTTTTAGGACACACATTGTGCACCCTTTTTTGGTGGTCCATGCATGAAAATAAGGAAGAGGTGCCCAAGAGTTGGGCACCCCTTATCTTGCCATGTTTGGATAAGCCTTGACTAAGTATTTGACCTAGATAATGACTCTATCATATCTCTCTCTATAAAATGATTTTCTTCATGAAATTTTTGGTGAACATAGAGATTTGAGAGACCTTTCAGACATCCAAAAATTAGAGAGAAAGACATTTCAGTCTTAGAGATATAATAGACACAAGATAGGGTGTCTAGGAGAGAGTAAAGAGAAGAAGAAGAGGGTCTTCTTCTAGGGTTGTTAGTTTCATCTCTTTCCTTCCTCCATCTTGAGTTTTCTAAGAGTGTCTCAGATCTACAACTCCTCCTCCTACTTTTCATCTTTGAAAGAGCCCAAATCAAGAAGAAGGAGGCACCTGATCAACCATCGAAGAAGGATCAGTGTAGTACTATCATACTGTGCTGATTTCCTAAAGTAGGACTTCTGATCGAGATTCGTGGGCTCGTGTGGATGACTCCTAGAGACCTAATAGATGTGTGGTTTACAACATCATCCTCAAGCCTGGATCAGTAAGGTTAGAACATCTAACTTGCAAGGTAATAGATCTGATCTATTATTTTGTACATACATTAGATGTAGTATAGAAACATGTTGATATGATCAATATGTAGTTCATGCTTTACATATTTTAATTTTTGATTTAATGCTATGTAATAATCATGTAATAAAATTTTAGATCTAAAAATTTTCTAGTTTTCAAAAATAAATTTTGATTTATTTTAGTCTTTCACTGTCTGATCTTGAAAAAGTTTCAAGATCTAACCCTGAAACCCTAAATCTGGTTCCTTCAATTGGTATCAGAGCCCAGGTTGTTTATTACATGATTATTTATACATGCTTAGATTATCTCTTAGATTAGATCTAATTTATAATCTGATTATTAAATCTAAAATTAAAATTTTAGATCAATCACAAACTAATAGGTTATCCTGCTGTAAGGTTTACCCCTTACAGTATAAAGGTTATCCTAGTTCGTGTAGATATATCTTTAATCATAAATTTGTTAGATATAATCTAAATTAAATTTATAATTTATTATATTTAAAAAATATTTAAATCTAAAATAAAATCTTTTTGTTAATAATTTTTGTGCAAAAAAATTATTTAAAGTTGAAATTATTTCAATTACATGAACCTGTTTAGATTAGATCTAAAGTAGTTTCATATTTATTTCATTTGCATCTTGATTATGAATCAAACATACAATATGATTGGTAGAACCCTATTGTAAAATTATTTTATAAATATAAAAATTATTTTTGAAAAGCTGAACC
This sequence comes from Elaeis guineensis, assembly GCF_000442705.2. NCBI lineage: Eukaryota > Viridiplantae > Streptophyta > Magnoliopsida > Arecales > Arecaceae > Elaeis > Elaeis guineensis. The sequence goes on from NC_025994.2 coordinate 26,495,748, forward strand.
CAACCCTCAGCCCAAAATTTAATTAAGAATTAAGAAGTTGTTTGATTAGGTTCTAGAATTATGAATTGAAGAACCTAAGACACAAACCATAACACATTGGGTTAATGGATTAGTGGGAATTAGGTCTATTAATTGGGTTAGACCTATGGTTAGATTAAAGATGGACTTAATTAGAGAATTGACTAAATCTAATCAATTGTTGTCTTAGATTAGATCAAGGATTTTTCTAGATCAATTACAATAGTTGTAGTTGGTCAAGTCTATGTCTTTAACGAGAACCAAATAGACTTAATTCTTGGCAAAGCGATCTAGCACGAACTATTAGATTGATCTAATTGAAACTAAATAAACTAGTTAGTGTCTAAGGTAAACCAGACCGGTGGTTTTTAACTGGGAGCCTGCTTATCTGGCCATTTTTGATGGTGTCTAAGGTAAGCTTTGGCCGACCCTTCCACTGATCGAACTTATTTGGCCTCTTGGTGAAATTATGTTTTGATCGGATCACTTGACTATTCGAGCTGACCCATGTCAGCTAGGTAAATCAATGTGACTGATTTAGGTGCTCCTAGACCAACCTTTTTAATAGTCTCCCTTAAGCTGACTTGGTGAAGCTAGCGGGAGGATCATGATAAGCTGGTTCATCTGACCTCATCCTCTAAATCATTTAAATTTTCTAAAATTATTAGGTTCTTAAAATAACAAAGTTACGGAGATAACTGAGTCATAGCCTCCCATTAAGGTGTTTGATAATGAGTTCATTAACTCAATAATCATTGCAGACCCAAAGGCCTGGTGCTTGTTGACTAATGGAATTATCACTCATCATATGATGACTTGGAAGTATCTCTCTAATGGTGGTTAGGTGAGCCAACCAAAGTTGGACTTAATCATTCGTTGGTTAGATGCACCAAGTATGGTCATGTTAATGGTTGGACCTAACTGGATCCTTACAGTGGAGGCCAAAGCCTACTGATTAGGTTTCTGAGGTAAAATTAAAATTACTAAAAATTATTTAGAGAAATAATTGGTTATGAACCTACCGTTAGATGTACATGGGTTGGCCAACCAAAGTTGGACTTGTGTGCAGTCTAAGTGGATTCTAGTACCCACTAAGAAATTAGGGTAATTCCTCGAATTGGAGGTACAAGCTACCAATTCGAATAAAATAGTGGGAGAAACCTTTTGATTAAAGTCCAAATCTTTAGGTTTAATGAATCAATTACTAATTAGGTTATGATTTTTTTTTGTATAGATATGGCCACTTCCCTATCGCTCCGATCATTGTTGGACAATGATAAGTTGGTGGGACCCAACTTTGATAGTTGGTACCGAAAGTTGAAGATAGTCCTGGAGCATGAACGGATCCTATATGTGATAATGGATCCTGCACCTGAGGAGCCAGCTGCAAATGCACGTGGAACAGTCAGAGACACTTACCAGAAGTGGCTCAGTGATCGGACCACGGTGCGCTGCATCATGCTGGCTGCCACGAGCGATGAGTTTAGTCGTAGATTCGAGATGGCTCAGCCAAAGGACATACTTCAAGTGTTGGAGGATGCCTTTGGCACACCCGATGATGTGGACAGGCACAAGACTAGTTGTGCCATCTTCAACGCCAAAATATGAGATGGTGTCTCTGTCACTGATCATATATTATACATGATCGAGCTGATGGAACGATTGAGCAAGCTCGGCTTTCCTTTGCATGAGCATCCTGGGAAAGATGCAATACTAAACTTGCTGCCCAAGTCTTATCTCCCATTCCTCACTCATTATAGAATGACAAAGTTTGAAGTGAACTACCACTGGTTATTGGGGTTGCTTCAGAACTTTGAGAAGGATCACCAACTCCATAAGGAGTCGGTGAACTTAGTGGAAGGTTCATCTTCTGGTTCTCGACCCTTTAAAAAAGGAAAGAAGATCAAGAAGAAGAAAGTGAAAAAGGTGCAAGCTCAGGCTGGAACATCAGTGCATGGCCAGACCAAAAAGATCAAGCCCGATAAGAGTCAAGCTGAATGCTTCTTTTGCAAGAAGTGGGGGCACTGAAAGAGGAACTATCCCTAGTACATTGCCTCCCTAGACCTGAACAGGCAGAGAAAGCAGCAAGTTGTTGCTGGGCAAGGTATTTATATGATAACTCCTTGCAATTTCTCTATTTGTGATATAACTGATTCGGTATTGGATACCGATAGCCCTTACCATATTTGCAATTCGTTGCAGGGGTTGCAAGTCAGTAAGAGATTCGAGCAAGGTGAGAGGTTCCTGAACATTGGAGATGGAAGACCAGTTCCAGTTCTAGCATTAAGAATCTTGAAACTTGTATTTGAATCCCATATCATTGTTCTTAATGATTATCATTTCTATCCCAGTTTCTTTTTAAATATCATTTCTGTAGGCCTTCTGGCAAAAAATGATTATGAAATTTTAATAAAGAAATAAGTTTGTAATATCATTATGAATAGTGTTACTAATTTTTGTGGATATTTGAACAATGGTGTGTATATGTTATCACAACCTGTTAATGTAGTCTATTCAACTGGCAAGCACCCTAGATTAGATAGTGTGTTAGATATCTACTTATGGCACTATAGGCTAGGTTATATAAATAAGAACAGAATAAATAGATTGACTCAAGAGGAAATCCTCGAAGTCAGTGATTGTGAATCACTTCTAACCTATGAGTCCTATCTTCTTGGTAAAATAACCAAGTCACCTTTTTCTAAAAAAGGTGAGGGAGCTACTGAGCTCTTGGACCTAGTACATACTGATGTATGCGGGCCCATAAGCACAAGTGCTAGAGGTGGATATTTCTACTGCATAACTTTCATGGATGATCTATCCAGATATGAATATGTCTATTTGATGAAACATAAGTCAGATTCATTTAAAATGTTCAAATAATTTCGAAGTGAAGAAGAAAAATAAACTGGAAAGAGTATTAAAACTCTTCGATCTGATCGAGGAGGAGAATATCTTTCTAGTGAGTTTCTCACATATTTAGGAGAGAATGGGATTCTCTCCCAATGGACTCCTCCAGAAACACCACAACATAATGGTGTGTCTGAAAGAAGAAATCGAACTTTGTTAGACATGATCCGATCCATGATGGGTTTTGCTAGCTTGCCGATATCCTTCTGGGGATATGCACTCGAATCGGTCTGTTATCTATTAAATAGAATTTCAAGTTTGTAATTAAGACTCCATATGAGATATGGACAGGGCGTAAGCCAGCACTTTCACACCTTAGGGTCTGGGGGTGCCCGACCTATGTCAAACGATTAGTCACATACAAACTTGGACCTAGGTCTGACGAATGCACATTTATCGGATATCCCAAAGAGATCAAAAGATATTTTTTCTACCATGCTGATGAACAAAAGGTGTTCGTCAGCCTTAAGGCAATCTTTTTAGAAAAAAAATTTCTTGGTGAAGGAACCGTTGCCTCTAAGGTTGAACTTGATGAAGTTCAACAGGTAGAAGAACCGACACCAATAGCTGAACCTGAGGTGGATTTGATTAGATCAGATCCGAAGCCCAATGTACCTGCACTATTAAGGCGATCCGATAGAGTATCGCGTTAGTCAGACACATACTATGGTTTCTTGATCCGGGATGGTGATCCCATCGAACTCGATGAGAATGATGAGGATCCGATCACCTATATGGATGCAATGCAGAGACCTGATTTCGAGAAATGGCTTGAAGCCATGAAATCTGAAATGGAGTATATGAAGGTCAACGATGTATGGACATTGGTTGACCCACCAGAAGGGGTTAAACCCATTGGGTGTAAATGGGTGTTCAAAAAGAAAAAAGATGCAGACGGAAAGGTGGAGACCTATAAAGCTCATCTGGTTGTCAAGGGATATCATCAATATTATGGTATTGACTATGATGAGACATTTTTCCCTATGGCAATGCTCAAATTGTAGGAACCAGATCTAGGATTTCAGGGTTAGATCTTGAAACTTTTTCAAGATCATACAGCGGAAGACTAAAATAAATCAAAATTTATTTTCTAAGATCAAAAAATCCCTAGATCTAAGATCCTATTACATGATTATTACATAGCATTAAATCAAAAATTAAAATATATATAAATATAGTATGAACTACATGTTGATCATATCAACATGTTTCTATACTAGCTACATCTAATGTATGTATTAAATAATAGATCAGATCTATTACCTTGCAAGTTAGACGCTCTAACCTCGCTGATCCGAGCTTAAGGATGATGTTGCAAGCCGCACACACGTCCGGCCTCTAGGAGTCGTCCACACGAGTCCACGAATCTCGATCAGAAGTCCTGCTTCAGGAAATCAGCACAGTATGCTAGTACTGCGCTGATCCTTCTTTGATGGTTGATCAGGTGCCTCCTTCTTCTTGATTTGGACTCTTCCAAAGATAGAAAGTAGAAGGAGGAGTTTCAGATCTGAGACACTCTCAGGAAACTCAAGATGGAGGGAGGAAAGATGTGAAAACAAAAACCCAAGAAGAAGACCCTCTTCTTCTTCACGTTTTTCTTTAGACACCCAAACTTGCATCTTTTATATCTCTACGAACCAAAGGTATTTCTCTCTGATGTTTGGATGGTAGAAAGGCCTCTCAAATATCTATATCTCTTTAAAATTTCACAAAGAAACTCATCTTATATAGAGAGATATGATAGAGTCCTTGTCTAGGTCAAACACCTAATCAAGGCTTATCCAAACATGGCAAGTTAAGGGACGCCCAACTCTTGAGCACCTCCTCCATATTTTCGTGCATGGATTACCAGAAAAGGGTATACAATGTAAACCCTAAAAGCCATGAAAATTTCAAAAAAAATTTGGATAAATTCGGTGCAAAATTGAAAGAGTTTTGGATTTCTAAAACTCTATCTCATAGAATTCGAAATCCAAACTTATTCCTTTTAGATTTGATCCAAATCACCTTCCATGTAAGAAAGAAGAGAGGAGACCTTTTGTGAACATGGGAGAGATCTGGGAGAGGGCTTTTGTCGCACAAAATAAGTGGAGATTGGCATTGAATAAGAGAGAGGGCATGGAGAAGGTTTATGTGGCGCAAGGTGGAATCCTAGTCCTACTAGGATTCTGTCTCATAACTTGTTTTAATTTGGTTTCCCAAACCAAATCAAATCAAAATTAGATCAACCCAATTAAAATAGGTCTTAACCTAATTAAGAACCTAATTTAATCAGATTAAATTAGATTTAAATCTGATTTAATTTTCTAATCAAATTAAAAATTAGATTGACCCAAGTCCTAGTTGAACTAGGACTAGTTTTTCCTTGCACTTCGCTTATCCAATAAACCAATTAGACTTGATCCAATCAAGCCCAAACCAAATCTAATTAAATCATATTTAATTAGACTTAATCTCAGCCCATTGGCTTAATCAAATTAAGCCAATTAGCAATCAAATTGCTAATCGATCCTCCTGCAACACTTGCACTGGGTTAAATGTCAATCGTATTGATTATTTACCCTATAATGATTCTTAATCGTTGATCAACCATCCGATCGGATCATGAACTCTAATGTGTGTGACCTCATAGGTCCAAACCTAAGCCGGTAGCATAGAAATAAATTTCTATACCAATCGAAGTGACCATCTAGCAATGGTACCCGATGTCCGGATAGGTCGAATGTGTAGAACAACATCCTTAGAACCCATGCGGATATAGTTTTCATATAATTCATCCCCTTGACCAAAATGATCATAGGACACCCCAGAGCTCAACTATCAACTCTGATCAGGTTGTCCACATTGTATTTCAAAATATCAAATCCATCTGATGGATTACCCTGGCCAAGGTTTTGCTAAATTGAAATACAGCGACTCATTCTTCTCCAACTCTTGGAGTGGTCAATCCCATCTCGATCACACTCTGACTTCGCAAGTACTTGACTGTGCCCAGAAGCCTTCCGTCCCTGAATTAAAAATTCAGTTAGTCCAGTACCAAAGCACTGTGAGTTGCTTGCAAGTCACTGAGGCGATCTCAAGTCTAAGGGACACTTATACCTATATCCCATCAGAGACATTCTCGACAGCAGAATGCTCTGGAGTTGGTCACGTTCAATGATGATGTACCCTTACATCTCACCTGTATGCCATACCAGTGTCTCCACACTCCTTGGTTAAGAGGACAACCAACCCATATGGCCTACAGCGACCTATGCTTGATAGAAGCTGTCGTCCTTATTAACAGCCTATCATTTGGTCGTGAACAGTTTTAAGGACTAATCGATAAATCCTCTCTTTATCGAACTTAAATAGTCCTAAGGACTTCATCATAACAACGGAGTTCATTAGAAGATGAAAGCTTATGATGAAAATGCCAAATATATTTTATTTATTAACAAATCAATTACAATACTTGGTTGCTCAACCGTCAACAGCTTGACGATTGGCTTTTTGGGACACATTTCCCAACAACTCCCACTTGTCCTAAAGCCACTCGGCACAGTATTAATACCCATCTTCGACTTGTGGTTGTCGAACTCCTTTATTGCAGGGCTTTAGTGAAGGGGTCGGCTAGGTTCTCCTTTCCATCGATCTTCTGAAGGTCGACGTCACCTCGATCCACGATCTCTCGGACCAGGTGGAAGCGGGCAAGATGTGCTTCGTCCGCTGATGTGCTTTGGGTTCCTTCGCCTGAGCTATGGCACCAGTGCTGTCGCAGTAGAGCAGGACCGGACCATCGAGGGAGGGTGCTACTCCAGCTCGTTGATGAATTTCCTCAGCCACACAGCTTCCTTCGCGGCATCTGATGCTGCGATATACTCTGCTTCACAAACAGAGTCTGCCACAGTATGCTGCTTGGAACTCTTCCAGCAGATGGCTCCACCATTCAGAGTAAAGATATAACCCGACACACTCCTACTGTCATCATGGTCAGATTGGAAGCTAGAGTCTGTGAACCCCACAAGTTTCAGATCTGACTCGCCATAAATCAACCATTGGTCCTTAGTATTTCTCAAATACTTAAGGATGGCTTTAACCACTTTCCAGTGGTTTTCTCCAGGATCAGATTGGTATCTACTCACTACTCCTAGTGAGTATGCCACATCTGGTCTTGTACATGTCATGGCGTACATGATAGATCCCACGGCTGAAGCATATGGGACTCTACTCATACGCTCTCTCTCTTCAGGAGTTGTCGGACAATCCTTCTTAGAGAGAGAAATTCCTTGGCCTATCGGTAGATAGCCCTTCTTGGAATTCTCCATGCTGAACCTCTTCAGCACAGTATCTATGTACATGGACTGGGATAACCCAAGCATCCTTTTAGATCTATCCCTATAGATCTTCATCCCTAGGATGTAGGATGCTTCACCCAAGTCCTTCATGGAGAACTGTGATGACAACCAAACTTTTATTCCTGTAGTGCGGGGATGTCATTCCCGATTAAGAGAATGTCATCCACGTACAAGATAAGAAATACTACAACTGGACCATTTGCCCATTTATAGATGCAGGGCTCTTCTCCATTCTTAATGAACCATACGTTTTGATCACCTTATCAAAATACATGTTCCAACTCTGAGAAGCTTGCTTCAATCCATAAATGGATCTCTGAAGCTTGCACACCTTGGACTCATCTGTGGATGTAAACCCTCAGGTTGTATCATATACACCTCTTCGGTCAGCTCTCCATTAAGAAAAGCTATCTTTACATCCATCTGCCAGATCTCATAATCTAGATGGGCAGCTATTGCAAGCATTATCCGAATAGATTTAGCATTGCCACAGGAGAAAATGTCTCGTCATAGTCAATACCATAACGTTGACGATACCCCTTGGCAACCAGATGGGCTTTATAGGTCTCCACCTTTCCGTCTGCGCCCCTCTTCCTTTTGAAGACCCATTTACACCCAATGGGTTTAACCCCTTTAGGTGGGTCAACCAATGTCCATACATCGTTGACCTTCATGGACTCCATTTCGGATTTCATGGCTTCAAGCCATTTCTCAGAATCAGGTCTCTGCATAGCATCCATATAGGTGATCGGATCCTCATTATTCTCATCAAGTTCGATGGGATCACCGTCCCGGACCAAGAAACCGTAGTATCTGTCCGGCTGACGCGGTACTCTACCGGATCGCCTTAATGGTACAGGTATATTGGGCTCCGGATCTGATCTAATCATATCCGACTCAGGTTCAGCTATTGGTGTCGGTCCTTCTACCTGTTGAACTTCATCAAGTTCAACCTTAGAGGCAACGGTTCCTTCACCAAGGAACTCCTTTTCTAAAAAGATTGCCTTAAGGCTGACGAACACCTTTTGTTCATCAGCATGGTAGAAAAAATATCCTTTTGTCTCTTTGGGGTACCCTATGAATGAGCATTTGTCAGATCTAGGTCCAAGTTTGTCTGTGACTAATCGTTTGACATAGGCCGGGCACCCCCAGACCCTAAGGTGTGAAAGTGCTGGCTTACGTCCCGTCCATATCTCATATGGAGTCTTAATTACAGACTTACTTGGAACCCTATTTAATAGATAACAAGCTGATTCGAGTGCATATCCCCAGAAGGATATCGGCAAGCTAGCAACACCCATCATGGATCGGACCATGTCTAACAGAGTCCGATTCCTCCTTTCAGACACACCATTATGCTGTGGTGTTCCTGGAGGAGTCCATTGGGAGAGAATCCCATTCTCTCCTAGATATGTGAGAAATTCACTAGAAAGGTATTCTCCTCCTCGATCAGATCGAAGAGTTTTAATACTCTTCCCAGTTTGTTTTTCTACTTCACTTCGGAATCGTTTGAACATTTCAAATGAATCCGACTTATATTTTATCAGATAGAGATATCCATATCGGGATAGGTCATCCGTGAAAGTTATGAAGTAGAAATATCCACCTCTAGCACTGGTGCTCATGGGTCCGCATACATCAGTATGTACTAGACCCAAGAGCTCAGTAGCTCTCTCACCTTTTCCAGTAAAAGGTGACTTGGTCATTTTACCAAGAAGACAGGACTCACAGGTTGGAAGTGATTCACAATCACTTACTTCGAGGATTCCCTCTTGAGTCAACCTGTTTATTCTGTTCTTGTTTATATGACCTAGCCTACAGTGCCATAAGTAGATATCTGACACACTATCTAATCTAGGGTGCTTGCCAGTTGAATAGACTACATTAACAGGTTGTGATAACATATACACACCATTGTTCAAATGTCCACAAAAAATAGTAACACCATTCTCAATGATATTACAAATTTGTTTCTTTATTAAAATTTCATAATTATTTTTGGCCAGAAGGCCTACAGAAATGACATTTAAAAAGAAACTGGGACAGAAATGACAATCATTAAGAACAACGATATGGGATTCAAATACAAGTTTCAAGATTCCTAATGCTAGAACTAGAACTGGTCTTCCATCTCCAACGTTTAGGAACCTCTCGCCTTGCTCGAATCTCCTACTGACCTGCAACCCCTGCAACGAATTGCAAATATGGTAAGGGCTACCGGTATCCAATACCCAGTCAGTTATATCACAAATAGAGAAATTGCAAGGAGTTATCATATAAATACCTTGCCCAGCAACAACTTGCTGGTTTCTCTGCCTGTTCGGGTCTAGGGAGGCAATGTACTGGGGACAGTTCCTCTTCCAGTGCCCCCGCTTCTTGCAAAAGAAGCATTCAGCTTGACTCTTATCGGGTTTGATCTTTTTGGTCTGACACTGCACAGTTGTCCTAGCCTGAACTTGCACCTTCTTTACTTTCTTCTTCTTGTTCTTCTTCCCTTTCTCAAAGGGTCGAGAACCAGAAGATGAACCTCCCACTAAGTTCACCGATTCTTTATGGAGTTGGTGATCTTTCTCAAAGTTCTGAAGTAACCCCAGTAATCCATGGTAGTTTACTTCAGGCTTTGTCATTCTATAATGAGTGAGGAATGGGAGATAAGACTTGGGCAGCGAGTTCAGTATTGCATCTTTCCCAAGCTGCTCATGCAAGGGAAAGCCGAGCTTGCTCAATCGTTCCATCAGCTCGATCATGTACAATACATGATCAGTGACAGAGGCACCATCCCGCATTTTGGCGTTGAAGATGGCACAACTAGTCTTGTGCCTCTCCACGTCATCGGGTGTGCCAAAGGCATCCTCCAACACTTGAAGCATGTCCTTTGGCTGAGCCGTCTCGAATCTGCGACTGAACTCGTCGCTCATAGCAGCTAGCATGATACAGCGCACCGTGGTCCGGTCACTGAGCCACTTCTGGTAAGTGTCTCTGACTGTTCCACGTGCATTGACAGCTGGCTCCTCAGGTGCAGGATCCATTATCACATATAGGATCCGTTCATGCTCCAAGACTATCTTCAACTTTCGGTACCAGCTACCGAAATTGGGTCCCACCAACTTATCATTGTCCAACAATGATCGGAGCGATAGGGAAGTGGCCATATCTACACAAAAGAAAACCATAACCTAATTAGTAATTGATTCATTAAACCTAAAGATTTGGACTTTAATCAAAAGGTTTCTCCCACTATTTTATTCGAATTGGTAGCCTCTACCTCCAACTCGAGGAATTACCCTAATTCCTTAGCGGGTACTAGAATCCACTTAGACTGCACACAAGCCCAACTTTGGTTGGCCAACCCATGTACATCTAAGGGTAGGTTCATAACCAATTATTTCTCTAAATAATTTCTAGTAATTTCAATTTTGCCCCAGAAACCTAATCAGTAGGCTTTGGCCTCCACTGTAAGGATCCAGTTAGGTCCAACCATTAACATGATCATACTTGGTGTATCTAACCAACGAATGATTAAGCCCAACTTTGGTTGGCTCACCTAACCACCATTAGAGAGATACTTCCAAGTCATCATATGATGAGTGAAAATTCCATTAGTCAACAAGCACCAGGCCTTTGGGTCTGCAATGATTATTGAGTTCATGGACTCATTATCAAACACCTTAATGGGAGGCTATGACTCAGTTATCTCCATAACTTTATCATTTTAAGGATCTAATAATTTTAGAGGATTTAAATAATATAGAGAATGAAGTCAGATGAACCAGCTTATCATGATCCTCCCACTGGCTTCACCAAGTCAGCTTAAGGGAGACCATTAAAAGGGCTGGTCTAGGAGCACCTAAATCAGTCACACTGATTTACCTAGCTGACATGGGTCAGCTCGAATAGTCAAGTGATTCGATCAAAACATAATTTCACCAAGAGGTCAGGTAAGTTCGATCAGTGGGAGGGTCTGCCAAAGCTTGCCTTAGACACCATCAGAAATGGCCAGGTAAGCGGGCTCCCAATTAAAAACCACCGGTCTGATTTACCTTAGACACCAACTGGTTTAATTAGTTTTGATTAGATCAACCTAACAGTTCGTGCTAGACCGCTTAGCCAAGAATCAAGTCCATTTGGTTCTCGTTAAAGACATGGACTTGACCAACTACAACTATTGTAATTGATCTAGAGAATCCTTGACCTAATCTAAGACAATAATTGATTAGATTTAGTCAATTCTCTAATTAAGTCCATCTTTAATCTAACCATAGGTCTAACCCAATTAATGGACCTAATTACCACTAACCCATTAACCCAATGTGTTATGATTTGTGTCTTAGGTTCTTCAATTCACAATCCTAGAACCTAATCAAACAACTTCTTAATTCTTAATTAAGTTTTGGGTTGAGGATTGGGTTCGGCTTTTCAAAAAATTATTTTCATATTTGTAAAATAATTTTACAATATGATTCTACCAATCATATTGCATGTTTGATTCATAATCAAGATGCAAGTGAAATAAACATGAAACTACTTTAGATCTAATCTAAACAGGTTCATGTAATTGAAACAATTTCAACTTTAAATAATTTCTTTGCATAAAAATTATTAACAAAGAGATTTTATTTCAGATTTAAACATCTTTTAAATCTAATAAATTATAAATTTAATCTAGATCATATCTAACAAATTTATGATTAAAGATAGATCTACACAAACTAGGACAACCTTTGCACTGTAAGGGGTAAACCTTACAGCAGGACAACCTTGCAGTTTGTGATTGATCTAAAATTTTAATTTTAGATTTAATAATCAGATTATAAATTAGATCTAATCTAAAAAATAATCTAAGCATGTATAAATAATCATGTAATAAAGAACCTAGGCTCTGATACCAATTGTAGGAACCAGATCTAGGGTTTCAGGGTTAGATCTTGAAATTATCTTGTTTTCAAGATCATACAGCGGAAGACTAAAATAAATCAAAATTTATTTTCTAAGATCAGAAAATCCCTAGATCTAAGATCCTATTACATGATTATTACATGGTATTAAATCAGAAATTAAAATATATAAATATAGCATGAACTACATGTTGATCATATCAACATGTTTTTATACTACATCTAATGTATGTATTAAATAATAGATCAGATCTATTACCTTGCAAGTTAGACGTTCTAACCTTGCTGATCTGGGCTTGAGGATGATGTTGCAAGCCGCACACGCGTCCGGCCTCTAGGAGTCGTCCACACGAGCCCACGAATCTCGATCAGAAGTCCTGCTTCAGGAAATCAGCACAGTATGCTAGTACTGCGCTGATCCTTCTTTGATGGTTGATCAGGTGCCTCCTTCTTCTTGATTTGGACTCTTCCAAAGATGGAAAGTAGAAGGAGGAGTTTCATATCTGAGACACTCTCAGGAAACTCAAGATGGAAGGAGGAAAGTTATGAAAATAAAAACCCTAGAAGAAGACCCTCTTCTTCTTCACATTTTTCTCTCTAAATGCCCAAACTTGCATCTTTTATATCTCCACGACCCAAAGGTATTTCTCTTTGATTTTTGGATGGAAGAAAGGTCTCTTGAAAAGCTATCTCCTCTTAAAATTTCACGAAGAAACTCGTCTTATATAAAGAGATATGGTAGAGTCCTTAAACACCTAGTCAAGGCTTATCCAAACATGGCAAGTAAAGGGACGCCCAACTCTTGAGCACCTCCTTCA
>NC_025994.2:26509578-26547461 GCF_000442705.2 Elaeis guineensis
TAGCAATGGTACCCGACGTCCGAATAGGTCGAATGTGTAGAACAACATCCTTAGAACCCATGCGGATATAGTTTCATATAATTCATCCCCTTGACCAAAATGATCATAGGACACCCCAGAGCTCAACTGTCAACTCTGATCAGGTTGTCCACATTGTATTTCAAAATATCAAATCCATCTGATGGATTACCCTGGCCAAAGTTTTGCTAAATTGAAATACAGCGACTCATTCTTCTCCAACTCTTGGAGTGGTCAATCCCATCTCGATCACACTCTGACTTCGCAAGTACTTGACTGTGCCCAGAAGCCTTCCGTCCCTGAATTAGAAATTCAGTTAGTCAAGTACCAAAGCACAGTGAGTTGCTTGCAAGTCACTGAGGCGATCTCAAGTCTAAGGGACACTTATACCTATATCCCATCAGAGACATTCTCGACAGCAGAATGCTCTGGAGTTGGTCACGTTCAATGATGATGTACCCTTACATCTCACCTGTATGCCATACCAGTGTCTCCACACTCCTTGGTTAAGAGGACAACCAACCCATATGGCCTACAGCGACCTATGCTTGATAGAAGCTGTCGTCCTTATTAACAGCCTATCATTTGGTCGTGAACAGTTTTAAGTTCTAATCGATAAATCCTCTCTTTATCGAACTTAAATAGTCCTAAGGACTTCATCATAACAACGGAGTTCATTAGAAGATGAAAGCTTATGATGAAAATGCCAAATATATTTTATTTATTAACAAATCAATTACAATACTTGGTTGCTCAACCGTCAACAGCTTGACGATTGGCTTTTTGGGACACATTTCCCAACACAAATCTATTCAGATAATGCTTGCAATAGCTGCCCATCTAGATTATGAGATCTGGCAAATGGATGTAAAGACAGCTTTCCTGAATGAAGAACTAACCGAATAGGTGTATATGATACAACCTGAGGGGTTTACATCCACAGATGAGTCCAAGGTGTGCAAGCTTCAGAGATCCATTTATGAATTGAGGCAAGCTTCTGAGAGTTGGAACATACATTTTGATAAGATGATCAAAACATATGACTTTGTTAAGAATGGAGAAGAGTCCTGCATCTATAAATGGGCAAATGGTCTAGTTGTGGTATTCCTTATCTTGTACGTGGATGACATTCTCTAAATCGAGAGTGACATCTCTGCACTACAGGGAATAAAAGTTTTTTTTTCATCGCAGTTCTCCATGAAGGACTTGCATGAAGCATCCTACATCCTAGGGATGAAGATCTATAGGGATAGATCTAAAAAGATGCTTGGGTTATCCCAGTCAACGTACATAGACACTATGTTGAAGAGGTTCAGTATGAAAAATTTCAAGAAGGGCTATCTACCGATAGGCTATGAAATTTCTCTCTCTAAGAAGGATTATCCGACAACTCTTGAAGAGAGAGAGCGTATGAGTAGAGTCCCATATGCTTCGACCGTGGGATCTATCATGTACGCCATGACATATACAAGACCAGATGTAGCATACTCACTAGGAGTAGTGAGTAGATACCAATCTAATCCTAGAGAAAACTACTGAAAAGTAGTTAAAGCCATCCTTAAGTATTTGAGAAATATTAAGGACCAATGGTTGGTTTATGACGAGTCAGATCTGAAACTCGTGGGGTTCACAGACTCTAGTTTTTAATCTGACCATGATGACAGCAGAAGCATGTTGGATTATATCTTTACTCTGAATGGTGGAGCTATCTGTTGGAAGAGTTTCAAACAGCATACTATGGCAGACTCTGTTTGTGAGGCAGAGTACATCGTAGCATCGGATGCCGCAAAGGAAGCTGTGTGGCTGAGAAAATTCATCACCGATCTCGGAGGAGCACCCTCCCTCGATAGTTCGGTCCTGCTCTACTGTGACAGCACTGGTGCCATAGCTCAGGCGAAGAAACCCAAAGCACACCAGTGGACAAAGCATATTTTGCACCGCTTCCACCTGATCTGAGAGATCGTGGATCGAGGTGACGTCGACCTTCAGAAGATCAATGGAAAAGAGAACCTGACTGGCCCCTTCACTAAAGCCCTAGCAATAAAGGAGTTCGACAACCACAAGTCGAAGATGGGTATTAGATACTGTGCCGAGTGGCTTTAGAACAAGTGGGAGTTATTGGAAAATATGTCTTAAAAGCCAAACGTCAAGCTGTTGACGGTTGAGCAACCAAGTATGATAATTGATTTGTTAATAAATAAAATATATTTGATATTTTCATCATAAGCTTTCATCTTTTAATGAACTCCATTGTTATGATGAAGTTCTTAGAACTATTCAGATTCGATAAAGAAAGGATTTATCGATTAGGCCTTAAAATTGTTCATGATCAAATGATAGGCTGTTAATAAGGACGACAGCTTCTATCGAGCATTGGTCGCTGTAGGCCATATGGGTTAGTTGTCTTCTTAATCAAGGAGTGTGGAGACACTGGTATGGCATACAGATGAGATGTAAGGGTACATCATCATTGAACGTGACCAACTCCAGAGTATTCTGCTGTCGAGAATGTCTCTGATGGGATATAGGTATAAGTGTCCCTTAGACCTGAGATCACCTCAGTGACTTGCAAGCAACTCACTGTGCTTTGGTACTGGACTAACTAAATTTCTAATTCAGTAATGGAAGGGTCTTGGACATAGTCAAGTACTTGCAAAGTCAGAGTATGATCGAGATGGGATTGACCACTCCAAGAGTTGGAGAAGAATGAGTCACTGTATTTCAATTTAGCAAAACCTTGGCCAAGGTAATCCACCAGATGGATTTGATATTTTGAAATACAATGTGGACAACTTGATCAGAGTTGACAGTTGAACTCTGAGGTGTCCTATGATCATTTTGGTCAAGAGGATGAATTATATGGAAACTATATCCGCATGGGTTCTAAGGATGTTGTTCTACACATTCGATCTATCCGATCGTCAGGTACCATTACTAGATGGTCACTTCGATTGGTACAAAAATTTATATCTATGTTACCAGCTTAGGTTTAGACCTATGAGGTCACACACATTAGAGTTCATGATCCGATCGGATGGTTGATCAACGATTAAGAATTGTTCTAGTGTTAAATGATCAATACGATTGACATTTAACCTAGTGCAAGTGTTACAAGAGGATCGATTAGTAATTTGATTGCTAATTAGCTTAATTTGATTAAGCCAATGGGTTGAGATTAAGTCTAATTGAATATGATTTAATTAGATTTGGTTTGGGCTTGATTGGATCAAGTCTAATTGGTTTATTGGATAAGCCAAGTGCAAGAAAAAAACTAGTCTTAGTTCAATTAGGACTTGGGTCAACCTAATTTCTAATTTGATTAGAAATTAAATCAGATTTAAATCTAATTTAATCTGATTAAATTAGATTCATAATTAGGTTAAAACCTATTTTAATTAGGTTGATCTAATTTTGGTTTGATTTGGTTGAGAAACTAAATTAAAATAAGTCATAAGATAGAATCCTAGTAAGACTAGGATTCCACCTTGTGCCACATAAGCCCCCCATGCCCTCTCTCTTATTCCATGCCAATCTCCTCTTATTTTGTGAGATAAAAGCCCTCTCCCAGGTCTTTCTTACATCCAAAAGGTTTTCTCTCTTCTTTCATACATGGAAAGTGGTTGTGGATCAAATCAAAGTAGGAATAAGTTTGGATTTCAAATTCTATGAGATAGAGTTTTATAAATCCAAAACTCTTTCCTTTTTACACTGAATTTATCCAGATTTTTTATAAAATTTTTATGGATTTTAGGACACACATTATGCACCCTTTGCTGGTGCTCCATGCATGAAAATAAGGAGGAGGCGTCTAAGAGTTGGGTGCCCCTTATTGCCATGTTTGGATAAGCCTTGACTAGGTATTTGACCTAGATAAGGACTCTATGATATCTCTCTCTATAAAATGATTTTCTTCATAAAATTTTTGATGAACACATAGATTTGAGAGTCCTTTGGGACATCCAAAAATTAGAGAGAAAGATCTTTAGGTCATGGAGATATAATAGACACAAGATAGGGTGTCTAGGAGAGAGTAAAGAGAAGAAGAAGAGAGTCTTCTTCTGGGGTTGTTAGTTTCATCTCTTTCCTTCTTTCATCTTGAGTTTTTTGGGAGCATCTCAGATCTAAAACTCCTCCTCCTACTTCTCATCTTTGGAAGAGCCCAAATCAAGAAGAAGGAGGCACCTGATCAACCATCGAAGAAGGATCAGCGCAGTACTAGCATACTGTGCTGATTTTCTGAAGAAGGACTTCTGATCGAGATTCGTGGGCTCGTGTGGATGACTCTTAGAGATTGGATGCGTGTGTGGTTTGCAACATCATCCTCAAGCCCAGATCAATAAGGTTAGAATGTCTAACTTGCAAGGTAATAGATCTGATCTATTGTTTAATACATACATTAGATGTAGTATAGAAATATGTTGATATGATCAACATATAGTTCATGCTCTATATATCTGAATTTCTAATTTAATGCTATGTAATAATCATGTAATAGAATCTTAGATCTAGGGATTCTCTAATTTTAAAAAATAAATTTTGATTTATTTTAGTCTTCCACTGTCTGATCTTGAAAAAGTTTCAAGATCTAACCCTGAAATCCTAGATCTGGTTCCTTCATGATTAACCTAAACAAAATATAAAAAATAACAAAAAGTACAAAACTTAAAATTAAAAATTGGATTGCCTCCCAGGAAGTGCTAAGTTTACTATCTTCAGCCAGACCATGCTGATTCTCTTACCTATCCCATGTCAAATATTGGATTGATAAATTTCAATAATTTTGGATTGTCAATCTTAGGAAGATGGCTTATAATAAATTTTAGTATTTTGTTACCAATCTTTAGAACGTAGTTCATATCCCCGTTCTTAATTGTAGTAAGATAATTCACAAACCTATTCATAGACCCTTGTTTGTTGAGAATTTCTCTTATTTGTTCTTCTAAAATACTCATGAATTGAGTTTTTGGGTTAGGAGTTGAGTTTGAAGTAATGGGTGCTAAAAGAGAGTCAGTTGATTTTAAACATGTGTACTCAGATGTGACCAAGGGCAATTTCATTTCTGGAGGAGGTGATTCTAAAGTGGAAGAACCGATTTCTAGGGCTGAAGAAAATGAAACTCTTGATAAATATATCTCGAGTAACTCATCCGCTCTCTTCTCAGTATCAGTTTCAGGCTTAGGTTCTTCTATTGGGTTAGTCTCAGTACTAACCTCTTCTTTAAAATTTATATTTTGGTTAGCATCAATACTAGCCTCACTCACCTGATTTTGATATGGGTCCTTAAGAATTCCATCACTTTTAAGCTCAGACATTACTTTGTCACTTTCAAATTTAAGATTCTTAGGTGGGACTTTGGATTGTTAACTACGTCCAGGTGGTTGGTGAATGGGTGGGTCATTTTTAAAATTCGATATTTGTTGGCTCGATAGTTGACCTGATTCTCTCCTCATAGAAGATTCAGCTAATTGACTTATTTATGCTTCTAGCCTGATGAGAGATTGCTGTTGGGTCATAATCATTTGTTGGAGTTGGTTGAATCTATCATCGGCTAGATTGGTCTGTTGAGGAGATGGGTATGATGGCTGATTGTAATAAGATGGTGAGTAGGCTGACTAGACTGACCACTATTATAGGCATAGTTTTGGAGCCTATTTTGAAAATTTTGTACCAAAGAAATTTGGATCTAAGCCTGAGTCTATTGGGGTCTTCAAGAAAAATTAGGGTTGTTGGTGCAAAAATCCGCTTGCGTCGGAGAAGCTGGAGTCGGGGAAGTCGCGGTCGCCGTCGGGACCTACAAAGGAAGTCTAAACTGGAGGTGGGGTTGCTCCGGCAAGACCCTCCGATGCTCAAGTCAGTTCTCTGCCTCAATAAGAATGGAGTGCTCGAATGGAGAATTTAGCAGAGTTTTTAGATAAAAGATGAGAGCTTATAGAATAACGTATCTGGAGCCCCCTTTTATAGGCAGAGGGGGCAGTAGCCTGATAGCGACATCTGTAACCGTCTGGCAGTGGGCTACCCAGGGTCAGGCGGAGTTTGCTGCGAAGAGTAGTGGAGTGGACCCGTGGCTATCACCGGGGTGTGCCACGTGGAGTCAGTTACAGGGAGTGGAGCGGCGTTCGCTGTCGTGACTCATCATGGAGTGGTGGGATCGCACAGGATCCATCGCAGGGAGTGGAGCAGAATCGTGGCCGTTAATACGGCCGGTCAGGGAGTAATGGAGCTGTGCGAGATCCATCGTTGGGAGTGGAGTAGTGCTGTGACCGTTACTGCGGCCTGTCAGGGAGTAATGGAGCTGCGCGAGATCCGTCGTAGGGAGTGGAGCAGGATCGTGGCCGTTATTATGGCCTGCCAGGGAGTGCAGATCCGTCGGCTGAAGTTCGGCAGCAGTCGTTGCTGATGATGGAGTCTGGCTCCCGTAGGAGTCCGGGCGGAGTCCTCCTTGCGGTTGGAGTCGTGGGGGAGCCCGGCTCCCGTGGGAGTCCGGGCGGAGTCCTCTCGGAGTTGAAGTCACGGGCGGAGCCCGGCTCCCGCAGGAGTCCGGACGGAGTCTCCTGCAATCAAAATCAGGTGCGAAGTCTGGCTCCCGTAGGAGTCCGGATGGATCTTACCGGCAGTCGAAGTTGGCGATGAAGCCCGACTCCGGTAGGAGTCTGGGTGGAGTCCTCCTTGCGGTTGGAGTCGTGGGGGAGCCCGGCTCCCGTGGGAGTCCGGGCGGAGTCCTCTCGGAGTTGAAGTCACGGGCGGAGCCCGGTTCCCGCAGGAGTCCGGGCGGAATCTCCTGCAATCAAAATCAGGTGAGAAGTCCGGCTCCCGTAAGAGTCTGGATGGATCTTACTGGCAGTCAAAGTTGGTGACGAAGCCCGGCTCCCGTAGGAGTTCAGGTGGAGTCTACTTGCGGTTGAAGTTGTCGGTGGAGTCTGGCTCTCGTAGGAGTCCGGACGAAGTCTGTCTGCATCCGTTGGAGTCGAGGATGAAGTCCGGCTCCCGTAGGAGTCCGGACGAAGTCTTCCTGCAATTAAAGCTAAAGGCGAAGTCCGGCTCCCGTAGGAGTCCGGACAAGGCATACCGGCAGTTGTTGTTGAGGACGGAGCCCGACTCCCGTAGGAGTCCGGGCGGAGTCTACTTGCGGTTGAAGTTGTCGGTGGAGTCTGGCTCCCGTAGGAGTCCGGACGAAGTCTGTTTGCAGCCGTTGGAGTCGAGGATGAAGCCCGGTTCCCGTAGGAGTCCGGGCGGAGTCTTCCTGTAATTAAAGCTAAAGGCAAAGTCCGGCTCCCGTAGGAGTCCGGACAAGGCGTACCGGCTGTTGTTGTTGAGGACGGAGCCCGACTCTCGTAGGAGTCCGGGCGAAGTCTACTTACGGTTGAAGTTGTCGGTGGAGTCCGGCTCCTGTAGGAGTCCGGACGAAGTCTGTCTGCAGCCGTTGGAGTCGAGGACGAAGCCCGGCTCCCGTAGGAGTCCGGGCGGAGTCTTCCTGTAATTAAAGCTAAAGGCGAAGTCCGGCTCCCGTAGGAGTCCAGACAAGGCATACCGGCAGTTGTTGTTGAGGACGGAGTCCGGCTCCCGTAGGAGTCCGGACGAACCTTACCGATGGTTGAAGTTGACGATGGAGCCCGGCTCCCGTAGGAGTCCGGGCAGGGCTCGCAAGGGCTAATCCCGCTGAGAACTTCGGCCGTGGGTATTTTGTACCCAACACCAGTCCCCCTACTTTCGAGTTTGAATTTCGAATGAAGAAAATACAGAGAGATGGCCGAAGTTATCCCCTCGAATCCTGTGCATAACCGCCCTCGGATATGTTGGCATTTAATGTGCGCACGTCAGAGCCCTTTTTCCGGTTAAGGCGACCTGAAGAGCCTTTTCGGAACTCCCGTTGAAACGTGATCCCAAGCGTCGCGCTACAAAAATTTACGAACAGTCAATCCTCGATAGCGGCGAGGGGGACACGCGGGACACGTGGCATGCACCAGTTGGCCTAGGGACGCCCGCCGCCATAACTGCGCTAAGATCCGTTGGCTATTTAAACCCACTGCTCTTCCTTCGGGGCTTCATCCTGCCGAGAGGATGGCACCTTTCTTCCGTCTGAGAGCCTAGCTACTCAGCCACTTCCTCCGCACCGGTCCTTGCCATCTTCAACTCCTCGATTCTTCTCTAAGGGGTTCCCACGTCATGTCCTCCACCCCGGAGGCCATCCTCGAAGGGATGTCTAGGGCTTGGAGGAAGGCGAGGAGGAGAACAGCGGCCGGTGAGTTCTCTGATCATCTAGTGGCCGCTGAGGATCCCCGTCGTTTCAAAGGGGGCTCAAGGAAGAATTCCTTCAACAACAGGGGTTTAATAACGGGGGCCGCCGGTAAAGGTATTCTGTCCAAGAATTTCAGAGTAGCAAGGCGGGGTGATACCAGTCAAGAGGGCAGAGCTGTCGTCACAAGCTGTGGCAGGATCCTTGATGCCGTCGGGGCCGAGGGACCAGAAGCGGTCGACATCGATGGTGGGGCAGTAAAACTTATTGCGGGGGCGGTGGAAGTAGCGCATGCCGACCTTGCCAGAGCTTTCTGGACGGTGGCTACCACGGAGTATTTGGTGATGACGCATATTTTTGGCACCACCGTTGCCCCCAGGGTGACTCTGGTTCTTCTTGAAACAGGTCTTCGTCGCCGCTACCGTTGTCCTTACCGCCCCCGGGAATCTATCCCATCCTTTTCCCCCTGAGGTTGGGACTTCAGAGGTGGGGCGAAGCAAGGCGGGATGAAAGCCGATAGGCCCGCCACACGCACTGGACACGAAATGGGAAGAGAAGTTTGCAGCTTGAAGCAGCTTCCGGCGTATCCTTTCCAAACCGCATTCTTGATGTCGTCGATGATGTATTATTATTATTATTTTTTTTGGCCCATCGGGTCTTGTAACATACACCTTGTTGGTTGAAAAATGAAAAGAAGATTTTGTTATCTCGTCTGCATCTTGCATCGAATAGTCATCCGTCGAACTTCTTTATTCTTCTTTCTTCTCTCTTCCTCCTTTTCTTCTTTTCTTTTTCACGTCGTCCTAAGGTCATCGATGACCTCTTTTATTCGTGTAGGATTGTTATTTGCCGAGCTCCTTTTCGACTTTTACGCCATTCGAAGATACCCGATTGTCATTTTTCCGTCAATGGCTGCAGGCTCGCTTGGGGCCATTCGGGCCTGGGGTCCCTCCCAGGGCTTGAATTCGGGGATCCGAGCTTCTGTCACCCTAAGTAAGTTATCCTATTTTGTGTCGAAAACTTCCCCAAAAGCTGGGACTCCCGATGGGAGCCCCAGTCCTTGCGGTGACAGAGTTTTCTGTACCTCGACCGCTGTCCGTTTTCCAACCGTAGCTATCCTGGTCCGTTGCCTTCCTTTTTCCTTTTCGCTCGAAATTTTTCTCCACTGAAGTCAAGGCAAAGTTCGGCTCCCATGGGAGTCCGGACGGAACCCCCTGTGATTGGGGTCGTGGGCGGAGCCCGACTCCCGTAGGAGTCCGGGTGGCATCTTTCTTGGCGTCGAGGATGAAGCCGGCTCCCGTAGGAGTCCGGTGGAGTCTTCCTTGGGTCGTGGACGAGCCCGGCACCCGTAGGAGTCTGGGTGGAGTCTTCCTTGGTGTCGTGGATGAAGCCCGGCTCCCGTAGGAGTCTGGGTGGAGTCTTCCTTGGTGTTGTGGACGAAGCCTGGCTCCCGTAGGAGTCCGGGTGGAGTCTTCCTTGGTGTTGTGGATGAAGCCCGGCTCCCGTAGGAGTCCGGGTGGAGTCTTCCTTAGTATCGTGGATGAAGCCCGGCTCCCGTAGGAGTCCGGATGGAGTCTTCCTTGGTGTCGTGGACGAAGCCCGACTCCCGTAGGAGTCCGGGTGGAGTCTTCCTTGGCGTTGTGGACGAAGCCCAGCTCCCGTAGGAGTCCGGATGGAGTCTTCCTTGGTGTCGTGGACAAAGCCCGACTCCCGTAGGAGTCCGGGTCTTCCACTTTGCTCGAACCAGGGCAAGGTTCTCTTCCGTTCTCGGCCCGGCTGTGGGGGCACGTTAGGGCACTGTAAGGCCTTTCCTCCCATCCGGTCTAAAAGAACCGGGCCTTTGACTTTGCTCATGTCAGGACGAGGTTCTCCTCCTGTTCCTGACATGGCTGTGGGGGCACATTAGGGCGCTGTAGGGCCTCTCCCCCCATCCGGTCTAAATGGAACCGGGCCTTCGACTTTGCTCAAGTTAGGCGAGGTTCTCCTCCTGTCCCTAACAGGGCTGTGGGGGCGCATATGGGCGTTGTAGGGCCTCTCCCCCCATCCGGTCTGAATGGAACCGGGCCTTCGACTTTGCTCAAGTTAGGGCGAGGTTCTCCTCCTGTCCCTAACAGGGCTGTGGGGGCGCATATGGGCGTTGTAGGACCTCTCCCCCATCCGATCTGAACGGAACCGGGCCTTCGATTTTGCTCAAGTTAGGGCGAGGTTCTCCTCCTATCCCTAACAGGCCGTGGGGGTGCATATGGGCGTTGTAGGGCCTCTCCCCCCATCCGGTCTGAACGGAACTGGGCCTTCGACCTTGTCGGGCAAGGTTTCCCTTTTGTTTTTGATACAGTTTGTTTGCATTGTCCAAGGGCATATAGGTATGTGATTTTTAATTAAAATGAAGTTATTGGTAGTACATCCATAAGTTTTTCGAGCTCCACGGTCGTGGGAGGTCGGCTCCTCCGAGTTCTTTAAGATAATAAGTTCCAGGCCGGACTACTTCTTTGACTTCATACGGTCCCTCCCAGTTTGGGGTGAGTTTTCCTTGGTCCTGAGGTTGCGAGATAGCGGCTCGTCGAAGCACCAGATCTCCCACTCCAAAGGCTTTGTTCTTAACCCGGGCATTGTAATATCGAGCAACTTCTGTCTGTAGGCTGCCATCCGAACCTGAGCTATCTCCCGTCTTTCTTTTAGTAGGTCGAGGTTGGCTCTAAGACCTCGTGAACTTTGATGTTCGTCGAACGCCATGACTCGTGCTAACGGGAGCTTAAGCTCGATGGGGATGACGGCTTCCGTACCGAAGGCTAAAGCGAAAGGGGTCTCCCCCGTAGGTAGCCTCCGAGTAGTTCGATACGCCCACAACACATGATAAAGTTCGTCCGCCCAAGTTCCCTTCGCTTTTTCAAGCCTTGTCTTAATCCCGTGCAAAAGGGTTCTGTTGGTCACCTCAGCTTCGTTGTTCGCCTGGGGATGGGCTATTGATGTGAAGTTGTGGGAGATGTTTAGATCTTCACAGAATTCGATAAATTTGCTCCCGTAAATTATCGTCCATTATCAGTGATTAGGGTTCTAGGCAGACCGAACCTACACACGATCGATTTCCAGATGAAATCTTGTACTTTTGCTTCTGTGATTTTTTGCTAGTGGTTCGGCTTCAACCCATTTGGTGAAGTAGTCGATTGCTACGAGGAGGAATTTTCTTTGCCCAGATGCCATAGGAAAAGGGCCAAGGATATCCATCCCCCATTGCGCAAAAGGCCATGGGGCACTCAAGGGTGCGAGCTCGGCGGTGGGCTGTCTCTGGATGTTGGCGTATCTCTGGCATCGATCACACTTTTTGACATATTCAATCGAATCATGATGCATCGTTGGCCAGTAATATCCCTGGCGGAGCAGCTTGTGGGATAAAGATCTAGCCCCCAAATGGTTTACGCAAATCCTCTCATGTACTTCCCACAAGGCGTAGTCAGCTTTCGAGGGCCGGAGACATTTCAAGAGGGGCAGAGAGTATGATCTTTTGTATAATTTGCCCTCATAAAGGATGTACCGGGAGGCTTGATTTCGGAGCTTTCGAGCCTCCTTCGC
Organism: Elaeis guineensis; assembly: GCF_000442705.2. Classification (NCBI taxonomy): domain Eukaryota; kingdom Viridiplantae; phylum Streptophyta; class Magnoliopsida; order Arecales; family Arecaceae; genus Elaeis; species Elaeis guineensis. The sequence goes on from NC_025994.2 coordinate 26,521,400, forward strand.
ATCCTGGGGGAGAACTCCATCTTTAAGATAGGTTATCAGCGGGTCGACCCAGCTGGGCTCGTGGTCGATCTCCATTATGGGCCGCGATTCTTCTGTACTCGGGTGTTTTAGAACTTCGAAGAGGATGCCTCTGGGTAATTCGGTCGGAGCCGATGTCGCCAGCTTGGAGAGAAGATCAGCCCTGGTATTCTCCAGCCTGAGAATCTATCTAATGTTGAAGCTGCTGAAGGCGGGGGTGAGCTCCTTTACCTTCTCAAGGTATCTGGACATACTGTCCTCCCACGCTTCATAACTCCCGCTGACTTGCCCCACCACCAGTTGAGAGTCACTGTGCACCCGGAGCTGACTTATTCCCAGCTCTCTGGCGATCCTTAGTCCTATGATCAGAGCTTCATATTCCGCTCCATTGTTTGTTGCGGGGAACTTGAAACGCAGAGCGTACTCCGCGATGACTCCCTCCAGACTGACCCAGATCAGACCTGCGCCTGTGCCCGACATGTTGGAAGATCCATCTACATAGAGGGTCCAAAAGCGATCGGAGGGATTGGCCTCTTCATTGGGGGAGTTCGGTTGAGACTTCAGGTCGTCAACTTTGCTTTGCTCAGGTTCGGCCTCCTCCGGGATGGTGCACTCCACTATGAAATCTGCCAGTATTTGGGCCTTTACTGCTGGTCTAGGTCTGTAGTTGATGTCGAATTCTGTGAGCTCGATCGCCCATTTTGCCATTCTTCTGGAGGTGTCGGCCCGGTGCAAAACCGCCTTGATCGGTTGATCGGTGAGTAGCGTCACGGTGTGCCCTTGAAAGTAGGGTCGGAGCCTCCGAGCTGCAACCAACAAGGCATAGGTCAGTTTTTCTAATTTGGTGTACCTGGTCTCGGCGTCCCTCAGCACACGGCTAATGTAGTAGACTGGTCACTGGACTTTCGTTTCTTCTTTGATAAGGACGGCCGCGAGGGCCATGGGAGAGACCGCTAGGTATAAAAATAGTTCCTCCCCAGGTTCAGGCTTTGCCAACAGTGGGGGTGAGTTAAGGTAGCTTCTTAACTCTTCGAACGCCTGTTGGCACTCAGGGGTCCAACAGAAGTTCTTCGGCTGCTTGAGGGTTTGAAAGAAGGACAACCACCATTCGGCCGACCTCGCGACGAAGCGATTAAGAGCCGCTATCCTCCTTGTGAGGTGCTGAACCTCTTTGATCGACTTTGGGGCGGTCATCTCCTGGATGGCGTGAATTTTCTCTGGATTAGCCTCAATCCCGCGCCCTGATACCATGAAGCCCAGGAACTTTCCTGAGGTTACTCTGAAAGCGCATTTAGTTGGGTTCAGCTTCATTCTATACTTTCGGAGAGCGTCAAAGGTCTCCTCGAGGTCGGCGACATGATTCCTGGAAGACTTGCTTTTTACGAGCATATCGTCCACGTAGACCTCCATGTTTCGGCCAATCTGCTCTTTGAAGATTTTGTTCACCAACCGTTGGTAGGTTGTGCCCGCATTCTTGAGGCCGAAAGGCATGACCCTGTAACAGTAAAGGCCACGATTAGTAATGAAAGCTGTCTTTTCTTCATCTTCTGACGCCATTCTAATATGGTTATAGCCGGAGAACGCGTCCATAAAGGTGAGGAGCTCATGGCTTGAGGTCGCGTCCACCAATTGGTCGATTCGGGAAGAGGGTAGCTATCCTTTGGACAAGCCTTATTCAGCTTTTTGAAGTCTATGCACATCCTCCACTTGTCGTTTGCTTTCTTGACCAGAACAACATTGGAAATCCAATCAAGATAATTGACTTCCTTAATGAATCCGGCCTTGAGAAGCTTATCCACTTCCTCGGCTATCGCCTTCTGCCTCTCCGGGGCATGACTCCAGATTTTTTCTTTTATCGATCGATGCTTCGGATCGACTGCCAGATGATGCTCTATGACTTCTGTGTCAATCCCCGGCATGTCTGCTGGAACCCAAGCGAAAACGTCCGCATTCCTTCGGAGAAAATCAATAAGACACGTCCGCACCTCCTCCCCTAGGTTGGAGCCAATTAACGCCACATGCTCCTCGTTCCCATCATTCAAAGGGATTGGTACCAGATCTTCGATTGGGCCACCCCTTTCTTCGGTGAGGTCATCGCGAGCATCTAGTCCATCGACGGGACAGGGATCAGCTTGATCGCTTCTTTGTAAGGCGATGTTGTAGCAGTGTCTGACCAGGGCTTGGTCTCCCCGGACCTCTCCGATCCCCTAGTTGGTGGGGAACTTTAACTTCAAATGGTAGGTTGAAACGACAGCTCGGAGAGCATTGAGGCCGGGTCGGCCAAGGAATTGTAGGCGGATGGTACCTTCACCACCAAGAAATTCACCAGAGCCCTGGATTGCTTTGGATACTGACCCACGACCACAGTCAAAGCTATCATTCCTTCCGTCGGAACGACGTCACCGGTAAATCATACCAAGGGGGAGCAAATCAGTCTCAGATGACCACCAAGAGCGGACATTCTTGAAAAGGCATCGTAGAACAAGATGTCGGCCGAACTTCCGTTGTCGACAAGAATGCGACGGACGTCGTAATTTGCTATATTCAAGGAAACTACGACCGCATCGTTATGAGGGAATTGGACTCTCTGGGTGTCTTCTTCGGTAAAGATTATGGGTTCTTCAACTTTTTGCCGCTTGGGGGATACAGCTGGTAAGTTGGTTGCCTCCCGTCGGGATTCCCCCGAGATGGTGTTGACGGAATCTGATAGAGGCCGATCGTCCGACCACTCCTTATCGGCGACCATAGTCGGAGGTAGTTGTGCGAAGGCCTCGTGAGAAGGCATCAGATGAGGAAAGGAGGAGTGGGTGCCGGATAAGCTGACCGGAGGTGGATCCGTTGAGCGCTCCTTTAAGAACAAGGGTACTGCAAAGACACACGCCCTTCCTCTAGCGCCAATCCTGTTGGTGCAAAAATCTGCTTGCGCCGGAGAAGCTGGAGTCGGAGAAGTCGTGGTCGCCGTCGGGACCTGCAAAGGAAGTCTAAACTGGAGGTGGGGTTGCTCCGGCAAGACCCTCCGACGCTCAAGTCAGTTCTCTGCCTCAACAAGAATGGAGTGCTCGAACGGAGAATTTAGCAGATGTTTTAGATAAAAGATGAGAGCTTATAGAATAACGTATCTGGAGCCCCCTTTTATAGGCGGAGGGGGCAGTAGCCTGATAGCGACATCTGTAACCGTCTGGCAGTGGGCTGCCCAGGGTCAGGCGGAGTTTGCTGCGAAGAGTAGTGGAGTGGACCCGTGGCTATCACCGGGGTGTGCCACGTGGAGTCAGTTACGGGGAGTGGAGCGGCGTTCGCTGTCGTGACTCGTCATGGAGTGGTGGGATCGCACAGGATCCATCGCAGGGAGTGGAGCAGAATCGTGGCCGTTAATATGGCCTGTCAGAGAGTAATGGAGCTGTGCGAGATCCGTCGTAGGGAGTGGAGTAGTGCTGTGACCGTTACTACGGCCTGTCAGAGAGTAATGGAGCTGCGCGAGATCCGTAGTAGGGAGTGGAGCAAGATCGTGGCCGTTATTGTGGCCTGCCAGGGAGTGCAGATCCGCCGGCTGAAGTTTGGCAGCGGTCGGAGCTGATGACAGAGTCTGGCTCCCGTAGGAGTCCGGGCAGAGTCCTCCTTGCGGTTGGAGTCATGGGGGGAGCCCGGCTCCCGTGGGAGTCCGGGCGGAGTCCTCTTGGAGTTGAAGTTGCGGGCGGAGCCCGGCTCCCGCAGGAGTCCGGGCGGAGTCTCCTGCAATCAAAATCAGGTGCGAAGTCCGGCTCCCGTAGGAGTCTGGATGGATCTTACCAGCAGTCGAAGTTGGCGACGAAGCCCGGCTCCCGTAGGAGTCCGGGCAGAGTCCTCCTTGCGGTTGGAGTCGTGGGGGGAGCCCAGCTCCCGTGGGAGTCCGGGCGGAGTCCTCTCAGAGTTGAAGTCGCGGGCGGAGCCCGGCTCCCGCAGGAGTCCGGGCGGAGTCTCTTGCAATCAAAATCAGGTGCGAAGTCCGGCTCCCGTAGGAGTCCGGATGGATCTTATCGGCAGTCGAAGTTGGCAACGAAGCCCGGCTCCCATAGGAGTTCGAGGGAGTCTACTTGCGGTTGAAGTTGTCGGCGGAGTCTGGCTCTCGTAGGAGTCCGGACGAAGTCTGTCTGCATCCGTTGGAGTCGAGGATGAAGCCCGGCTCCCGTAGGAGTCTGGGCGGAGTCTATCTGCAATTAAAGCTAAAGGCAAAGTCCGACTCCCGTAGGAGTCCGGACAAGGCGTACCGGCAGTTGTTGTTGAGGACGGAGCCCGGCTCCCGTAGGAGTCCGGGCGGAGTCTACTTGTGGTTGAAGTTGTCGGCGGAGTCCGGCTCCCGTAGGAGTTCGGACGAAGTCTGTCTGCAGCCGTTGGAGTCGAGGACGAAGCCCGATTCTCGTAGGAGTCCGGGCGGAGTCTTCCTGCAATTAAAGCTAAAGGTGAAGTTCGGCTCCCGTAGGAGTCCGGACAAGGCGTACCGGCAGTTGTTGTTGAGGACGGAGCCCGGCTCCCTTAGGAGTCCGGGCGGAGTCTACTTGCGGTTGAAGTTGTCGGCAGAGTCTGGCTCCCATAGGAGTCCGGACGAAGTCTGTCTGCAGCCGTTGGAGTCGAGGACGAAGCCCGGCTCCCGTAGGAGTCCGGGCGGAGTCTTCCTGCAATTAAAGCTAAAGGTGAAGTCCGGCTCCCGTAGGAATCCGAACAAGGCATACCGGCAGTTGTTGTTGAGGACGTAGCCCGGCTCCCGTAGGAGTCCGGGCGGAGTCTACTTGCGGTTGAAGTTGTCGATGGAGTCCGGCTCCCGTAGGAGTCCGGACGAACCTTACCGGCGATTGAAGTTGACGACAGAGCCCGGCTCCCGTAGGAGTCCGGGCGGGGCTCGCAAGGGCTAATCCCGCTGAGAACTTCGGCCGTGGGTATTTTGTACCCAACAAGGGTGGTTCCTCCAATCTTGTTATATGCATTTAGGAATAGGTCATTGACAGGATTGGAGTAATCTTGAGCAGCTTGAACTTGTTCTTGGATGAAAGGTGGAAAGTGTGCAGCTATAAGACATTCACTCACATGATGGACTAGGCTAGCATAGATAGAATAAATCTCCTGATAATTAGAAGGTTGTGTGTATTGTAGAAGAGATTGTAGATCTAAGGCTAGGCATTTATCTATAAGAAGGTCAACTTTATTTAATTTTTGGGTCAACAGGTTCAAATCGACCATAGGACTGGAATCAGAATGTTTAATTCCATAGAATGATGAAAACATTGATGGGTTATAGGTGGAAGAAATAAAATATTCCTTCATCTGCTTAGGTAATTCTCAGGATTTGCAGCCAGTTGATTATCATATTTAACATGGATCAGTCGTTCAATTTTAGGATTAGGTTCAACTAGATCAGAAAAAATTATACTGTGCATGCACCAATGCAAACCCTAATATGTATGGTTGAGTTTTTTTTTTTTAAAAAAAAAAAAGAGAAGAGAAGGGAAGAGAGAAGTTCTAAAGGTGAGATCCTTAAGAAAGATCTAGACCTAAAGATGAAAGATGAAAAGAATTAGTTGTGGTTGAAGAAAAAATCAATTTTTTTCTTGTAGGATCTTCCAGATCTAATGAGATCTGGGATGGAATATTTTAAAAAAATTATCTTATAATTTTTTAGATCTAAGATCTATTAGATCTAATTCATATTATCTAATATTAAATCTAAAATTAAATCTAAAAATATGAGGAATAGAGAAATACCTTTAGGGTAACTAGATACCCTGTAGATGATCGCAGCAATGTCTGAGGTTCTAAAATAGCCACACAGTCGTCTGGCCTCTACCAATATCCACTTGAGTAAGATCTGGATCGTCTTCTCCATGCAAATCTTTGCTCCAAAAATTAGATCTAGATCTGATCTGGAAGATCTTCAAAAGATCTTCTGAAGTTGGATCAGTAGCTTCTCGATAAATCTCTGCAACCTTCTAATCAAAGAGCCACCACGCCTTGGACAAGCACCAGATGAATGCCCAACCTCTTGGACGTGAAGAGGGGAGGGAAAGGAGCAGAGGGGGCATGGAGAAGTGGAGAGGATTTAGGCTTTTATTGGTTATTACACAGAGTCTCTAAACCCTAGGCGCAGACAGGGTTTAAATAGACCCTGTTGCGCCATGCAATGCCACATCATTCGATCAATCAAAAAATTTCAATTAATTTTGAAAAAATTTTGATTGGTAGAGTGATGTCATCTGATCATATCAGATAAGAATTCCTACAATCCCTCCTCCTATTGGCACCAACACTAGATAAGCACAGTGAGATTTGTGCCCCACTGTCCAAGTTGATTAAGGGATTAGAGTTCTCATCTCATGGGACTCTATCCTTATCTACTTGGGGTGCATGCCCAATCTGAATATGGTGCCCTCTTTGAGGCCCAATTTAGCAGGTGGATACTTTATAAAAAATCTCCAATGACCTCTTGCCAAGTGGCCTTCAGTCCAAGGTCCATGGGTCAACGTTTGACCAATGTCCTAAAATGAAAATGGCAAGTGACAGGAATTAGCAGGTGTTGTCTTAAATTCATCTCATGAATTAAGACAAATCCTTTCTGAGCTGGACTGACTCCAATCAGATTGTGAAAAATCTTTTCAAGATTCTCTGGGTAAGTCAAATCATATTTGACTCAATCGAGATAGAAAAGATTACACGAGGAGAAAGTTAGGCTCAATCGTGTGCTAGCACAATTTTCTTGAACCTAATTAGATCTAATCCAAATCAATTGAACTGGGCTAGCTTAATTGATGACATCCAGACCCTAACTCTTGTTTCTATGATCCAGTTAGGTCCATTTTCGTATGGTAATGAGACACGTTGTGATCTCATCATCGACATCGTTGAAACTCCTTTCGATGGATCAGAACTCTTCTGATTCAGATAATTAGAATAATCGATCATCAAGATCATTCTAATTGCTTCCAAAATCTACCAGTGACACCTAGTAGTATATGGTGGCAACCCATCAGAAATGAAGATAAACCTCTCGATGCAACTACCTGTATGATTGAGTTCTTCTATCATGAGTTCCGACTGAATTAGGGTTAAGGTGAACTCGTCAAACCCAACATCAGTCATATGAATCAATTGATCGATCCAAGTCCGATGTGAAATCTTAATGAAAAACTCTTTTTCATTATTTCACTCTACCATGGCCATGGACTTAAGGACTCAATATTTCGATCATCATAAGACTACTCCTCTTATCTATCGAGATTGATAGATCCCATCTTGGTGCAATCTAATTCCTACAATGAATATGCTACAGCCAACATACACCTCAGGATTTCGAATGGCTAGGAGATCGAGTTATGGTGTAGTCAAACTATAACACACTCAAGGTGAACTGTCGATGTACCTCAGGTCAAAGAACTAGACACACAGCTGCAGTATCGAGCAAGTCATCGACGAGAAGGTAGATTTCTTTATGACTGCTCGAGGTGGTCATGCTCAGTACTCTCGTTCTCAACGAATACCTGTGCTCTCGCTCCGGTGTCTCTACACCATAGACTCAAGATACATCTACCTTAAGGAAGCGATCGTACACCAACCTTTCAGATCGATTACCATCCTCGTGATGATCCTATGGTCAGGAGCTGTTTATGAGTTAGTTATGTAAATTCATGCCTTAAATTTTCAACTCTTGAAAATATGAATTAACATTCCTACTAACTCAAAGGATGTATCACAGACATAATATACACAATGTGATAGTAGAATAATCTTTTTATTTATTTATAGTCAAAATTATAAATTTGCCCTTAGATTTGTACAGAAATGTGTCAGTCAATCTGGCATCTAGGGCACACATCTAACAAACTCTCACTTGACCTAATACCAATTGGCTACATATCTAAGTCCCATCTTCTCAAGGTGGGCTTCGATCTTCTGCTGGCCTAATGACTTTGTTAATGAGTCTGCCACATTATCTATGGAGTCGACTCTCTTAATCTTGACATAACCATTTTTGAGGTAATCACGGATCAGATGGAATCATCACTCGATATGTTTGGACTTCTGGTGAGACCTTGGCTCCTTAGCTAGGGCTATGGCACCATTATTGTCACAGTAAAGAGGGATGGCATCCGATGACATCACTCCAAGCTCTGCGACAAACTTTTGTACTAGAATGCCTCCTTCGCAGCTTTCGATGCAGCAATATACTCTGCCTCTATGGTGGAATCAGCAATCACCGTCTGCTTGGAACTCTTCCAGCTAACTGCACCATCATTGTAAATGAACAGACTTTCAGATGTCGACTTTCAATCATCTATATTAGACATAAAGTCTGAGTCTGTAAATCTCTGAACCTGAAGTTCTCCATTCCCAAAGACTAGAAAAATATCCTTAGTGCTTCTTAAGTACTTAAGGATATATTTCACAGAAGTCCAGTGCTCTTTGCCTAGATTCGACTGATATATGCTTGTGACACTCACAGCATAGGCTATATCAGGTCGTGTACATAGCATGGCATACATGAAGCTTCCTATTGTCGAAGCATAAGGGATCTTGCTTATCCATTCAATCTCCTCAGGTGTGCTAGGGCACATCTTCTTGAAGAGATGAATGTCATGTCTAAAAGGTACTAAACCTCTTTCGGAGTTTTCCATGCTAAACCTTTTTAGCACCTCCTCTATGTACATCTTCTGTGAGAGTCCCAGCATCCGATTTAGTCTATCTCTATAGACCTTAATACCCAGTATAAAGGATGCCTCTCCTAGATCTTTCATAGAGAACTCCTTAGATAATCATATTTTGACTGAGGTCAACATAAAAATATCATTTCCAATCAGAAAGATGTCATCTATGTACAGTACGAGGAAGACAACAGCGCTCCCACTGACCTTCTTGAATACACATGGTTCCTCCTTGTTCTTGATGAAACCAAATATTTTGATCACATCATTGAAATGAGTATTCTGGCTCCGAGATGCTTGCTTAAGTCCATAAATGAACCGTTGCAGCTTGCAGATCTTGTGATCATCATCACTGGATATGAAACTAAGCAGTTGTTCCATATAGATATCTTTCTCAAGATATCCATTTAAGAATGCCGTTTTCACGTCCATCTATCATATTTCATAATCAAAATAGGCTGCAACAGCAAGTAATGTGTAGATAGATTTTAGCATGACTACGAGCAAAATGGTATTCTGATAGTCAATGCCTTTGCGCTGACTATAACCTTTCACTACGAGCCTAGCCTTGAATGTCTCCACATTCCCATCTGCACCTATCTTTCTCTTGAAGATCTATATACACCTAATAGGTGTTGGAGAACGATCCTGGCTCCTCCCATGGACCTTGGGTGCAGCGGAACTAGCAACGAACAAATCTGAAGACTTTTGGACTCGATCAAAGGCCCTTGACAAAATCAGCCTGGTTGCTGTCTTCTTCGTCAGCCTTTCATTCCAGATGAAGAACGCCTCTAAGATCACCTCTAAAAAATCTAAGATCTAGTACCCAACTAGATCAGGCCTGGACTGAGGTCTTTCAATTCATAGATCTCGAATCGAGATATTCTAGATAGGGAAAAAGGTAGATAGAACCAGACCTTGCAGATCTGTCCTGCTGCTGCCTTTCCTGTAGATCTGTTGATGGAGATCTCACCCGCACCTCAAACGATCTCAGATCAACTCCAGATCTGAGAGAAACTTATACCAACCTTGTAGCAAGAGATTTCAAGTCTTGGACTGGATGTTTGGGTGGCTGCAAGAGAGTGAGAGGCAATATGGTTGGCGGCACAAAGGGGGAGGGGCTCAAAACCCTAGCGCCTCCCCTGCTTTTCCTACCTTCTATGGACCTGGCGACAAGAAACCTTAGGGTTTCTTTCTCCTGGGGCATGGAGAATAGTTGAAGAGAGAGGGAGAAGAGAGAGAGAGACTTGGAAGAAAGGGTTTTCATATTTTTTGGCTTAATCAAACCTATACAGTGCATGTATATATAAACACAGGGTCAAGTGACCCAAACCCAAAACTCCCTTGACCAACTCTATGGGAGATTAGGTTAACCCAAACCCATGTACACCCATGACTCGACCTAATATCACCTATACTGGGCCCAGACCTGGCCGATAAAAAGTTGGTCCCTTGAGGCCCACATAACCTAGACCTCAAGAACCCGAAAGGCCCACAGCCTTTCAACCTAGGGCCCAACTAGCCCTAGAGCCTCCATGAAGCCCTCATGAATGATGGACCTTGGCCTTAGCCTTGGTCCCTTGGGCCTTGGGCACACCACCTAGATCACAACAATCTCCACCTTGGTGTCCCAAGGCCTCAACCAGCTCCACTCTGTCCATCAGCCGAATCAGCTCAACACATCTCTGAAAGCTATCCCGTGGAAGTACCTTCATAAGTGCATCAGCTGGGTTCTCCTTGGTGTGTACCTTTACCAGCTCCACCTCGCCATCCTCCACAAGCTCCCTGATCCAATGATACCGATGTCGATGTGCTTTGTCCTTGCATGATAGACTGAGTTCTGTGCTAATAGAAGTGCACTCCAGCTGTCACAGTGCACTCTAATGGCCTCCTGAGTAAGGCCCATCTCCGTCAACAAACCCTTCAGCCAAATTACCTCCTTAGCTGCTTCTGTCAGCCCGATGTATTCTGCCTCTGTAGTGGATAGGGCCATGATAGGCTGCAGACTCGATCTCCAAGAAATAGGACCTCCATATAGGCTAAAGATGAAGCCTGTCGTAGACCTCCGGGTATCCACATCTTCATCGAAGTCTGCATCTACATAACCATCAATCAGCCCCTGAGCCTCCCTGGACATGTCAGAGTATCTCAATGCACCTCCTCGCTATTCGTAGTAGATGCCTACTCCAACTGAACCTGTCAGGTATCTGAATATCCACTTCAGAGCTCTCCAGTGCTCCCTGCCAGACTGTGCCATGAACCTACTAACCTGACTCACTGCATGAGCGATGTCTGGCCTACAACAGACCATCACATACATTAAGCTCCCAACTCCTGAAGCATAAGGAACCATCTCCATCTCCAGAGTCTCCACCTCAGTCTGTGGCACCATGGTCTTCGAGAGTCTGAAGTGACCGGCAAGTGGCAGCTCCGCCGGCTTTGCTCCCTTCATCCCGAACCTCTCTAAGACCTTCTGTATGTAGCCCCCCTGAGATAGATGCAGCACCCTCCAGGCTTGGTCTCTAAAAATCTCCATGCCTAGGATCTTCCTTGCAGGGCCCAAATCCTTCATCTCAAACTCCCGAGATAAGGATGCCTTCAGATCCTGCACAACCTTCCTACTCTTGCATGCTATAAGCATGTCATCCACATACAAGAGTAGGAACACCCTAGAACCATCCTCAAGAGACTGAACATAAACACAGGGATCAAACTCGCACCTCCAAAGTCCAATGCTGCGCACATAGGAGTCGAACTGCTTGTACCATTGCCTTGGTGACTACTTCAGCCCGTACAGCAACTTCTGCAACAAACAAACCTTTCCCTCTGATCCTGGATCCCTGAAACCAGGTGGCTGCTCCATGTAAATCCTCTCCTCCAAATGCCCATAGAGGAATGCCATCTTGACATCCATCTGCTCCAGCTCTAAATCTTGAGCTGCTACAATGCTCAGCAACACTCTGATGAAAGTATGTCTGACGATGGGAGAGAAGACCTCGTTGAAGTCGATGCCTTCCTTTTGGGAGTATCCCTTGGCCACTGACCTCGCCTTGAATCTGATACCTCCCTGCTCTGAAGGCCCTTCCTTGTGACTGTAGACCCATTTGCAGCCAATGGGCCTCTTCCCCTGTGGCAACTGCACCAATCATCACGTCTGGTTCTGGTGGATAGACTGCATCTCCTCGGACATCGCCTGGACCTACCGCTCTCTGTCCTGGCTCTCAATAGCCTCCTGATATGTATATGGGTCTCCATTCACTGTCACCAGGGCATATGACAGTGTCTCCTCGAAGCCATATCGGTCCGGTTGCCTGATGGTCCTCTTGGGCTTGTGTAGGGCAACACTGATATCAGTCCTCGATCCAGCTCGCTCCTGCTGGACCTCTCCACCTCAATCATCCGTTCGAGTCCTCTCCACCTGTGGAGACACCTTAGGTAGGTTCTCCATCTGAATGTCATGTCCTCCCTTAGTACCTGCAAGAGGCAAAATTAAAGAGGTAAGCTGTCCAGCAGCGCCCTGCTGGACCTCCTCCTGCTCCTGCTGCTCCTCCATGCCTGCTCGCCTCCGTAGGACTGACTCCTCATCAAAAGTCATATCCCAACTAATGATGACCTTCTTTTCCAAGGGATCCCATAGTCTGTATCCTTTAACTCCTCGTGGATAGCCTAGAAACACCGTCTTACGTGATCTGGCGTCTAGCTTGCTCCGCTCACCAGCTCCAATGTGCACATAGGCCATGCACCCAAATACCCGTAGATGGCCCAGCCTAACTGTCCTCCCAAACCACACCTCCTCTGGAAGCCTGCCATCCAACCTGGTGTGAGGTGACCGATTGACCAAGTAACCCGCTGCGTCAACAGTGTCAACCCAGAATGCCTTTGGAAGCCCTGCCTGCAGCCTCATGCATCGTGCCTTTTCCAGAAGTATTCTGTTCATCCTCTCAGCCACCCCATTCTGCTGTGGAGTCCCCTTAACTGAGAAGTGTCTCCTGATCCCACACTCCTCACAGTAGTCCTGGAACTCTCTGTTGGTGTACTCTCCGCCATTGTCTGATCTCAGACACTTCATGCTCCTCCCCTGCTCCTTCTCCACTTTAGCTCTCCAGATTTTGAACTTGGTGAAGACCTCAGACTTCTCTCTCATAAAGTAAATCCAAAATTTCCTTGAGAAATCATCAATTAGGGTTATGAAGTATCTGGCCCCATTCCTAGCTGAAACTGGGGTTGGTCCCCACACATCCGTGTGTACTAACTCCAGAGGGGCTGCACTGCGGATTGTACTGATGTTGAACTGAACTCTCCTATGCTTTCCAATCTGGCAAGGCTCACAGATCTCCCCTATAGCACCATCCTCCAGATCAGAGATGAGTCCTCTCCTGCTCAACTCCCTCAGCCCCTTGTCACCCATGTGGCCTAGGCGGTAGTGCCACATCCTGTAAGCCCCCTGCTGGTCCTATGCTGTAACTGCTGCATCAGACTCTCCAGTCACCACAGATCCCTCCATGCGATAGAGGTTATTGTCCAACCTCCTGCCTCTCATCACCACCATAGCTCCATTGGAGATGTTTAATACTCCGCTTCTAGCCCTACTACTGAAGCTGTATCCACTATGCTCCAAGTAGCCTAGTGACACCAGATTCTTTTCCAGCTCCGGGACGTGCTTTACATTTGTCAATGTCCTCACAATCCCATCAAATATTTTCACCCTGACTGTCTCTATCCCAGCCACCTTGCAAGGATGATTGTCGCCTAAAGTCACTGATCCCTCATCTGTCTTGGTGTATGTCGCAAACCAAGACCTATGTGGTGTGTAGTGATGTGAGCACGCAGAGTCTAGTGTCCACTCCTCTGTGTAATGCCTGTGACCATCTGATACCACAAGTAGATCATTCTTCACCTGCTGCCCAGCAACTGCACTCACTGATTCTGAGCCACTTCTTTCTCCCTTCTTGCTCTTCCATAGTGGACATTCTCACTTGAAGTGCCCGAACTCGTTGCACTTGAAGCATTTCATCTCTTTCTTTCCCTTCCTGGACTTGGACCACCCCCTGGACTTGCTTCTGCCTCTGCCTCTACCTGTCCTCTCCCCTACTGCCAAACCCTCTTGGGGAGCCCGATCTCTAGTCAACTTTTTCCTTTGCTCATTAGACCTCAGCACCGAGACCATGTCCTCATATTCCAGAGTCTCCTTGCCGTAGAGCAGTGTAGTCACCAAAGAGTCATATGATCCTGACAGCGAACACAAAAGCAACAGGGACTTGTCCTCCTCATCCAGCTTCACCCCGATATTCATCAACTCCGTGCACAACTGGTCGAACCTCTGAATGTGGCCAATTACATCAGATCCCTCCTGCATCCGAAGACTGTACAACCTCTTCTTCAGCATTAGCTTGTTGCACATATTCTTCCCCATATATATGGTGTGCAACTTCGACCAAAGGCCTTTCGGGGTCTTTTCTTCCAACATCGAATACAACGCCACATCCGCCAAACATTCTCTGATCACCGAGCATGCTTTCTTCTCCAACAATGCCCACTGTCTATCTGTCATTCCCTCAGGCTTCTCATCCAAAGCCTGATCCAGATCTGCTTGCACCAGAAGATCCTCCACCCAAATTTTTCACATGAAAAAATTTTTCTTGCCATCAAACTTCTCAAAATCAACCTTCATATTGCTACCCATGACTAGATCTAAGCTAAACAAGCAATATAAAATCAAGAAGTGTAGAATATACCTTGATGGTACCTTGCTGAAAATTTTCAGCACTTGAGATCTTCAACTTCTCACGCTTGGAACCACTTCCTCACCAATGTGGCTCTGATACTATTGGAGCATGATCCCGGCTCCTCCCATGGACCTTGGGTGCAGCAAAACCACCAACAAACAAATCTGGAGACTTTTGGACTCGATCGAAGGCCCTTGATGAAATCAGCCTGGTTGCTGTTTTCTTCGTCAGCCTTTCGTTCCAGATGAAGAACACCTCTAAGATCACCTCTAAAAAATTCAAGATCTGGTACCCAACTAGATCAGGCCTGGACCAAGGTCTTTCAATTTGTAGATCTTGAATCAGGATGTTCTAGATAGGGAAGAAGATAGATAGAACCAGACCTTGTAGATCTGTCCTGCTGCAGCCTTTCCTGTAGATCTGTTGATGGAGATCTCACCCGTGCCTCAAATGACCTCAGATCAACTCCAGATCTGAGAAGAACTTGTACCAACCTCGTAGCAAAAGATTCCAAGTCCTGGACCTAATGTTTGGATGGCTGTAAGAGAGGAAGAGGCAATATGGTTGGCGGCACAAAGGGGGAGGGGCTCAAAACCCTAGCGCCTCCCCTGCTTTTCCTGCCTTCTATGGACCTGGCGATAAGAAACCCTAGTGTTTCTTGCTCCTGGGGCATGAAGAATAGCTGAAGAGAGAGGAAGAAGAGAGAGAGAGATTTGGGAGAAAGAGTTTTCGTATTTCTTGGCTTAATCAAACCTATACAGTGCATGTATATATAAACACAGGGTCAAGTGACCCAAACCCAAAACTCCCTTAACAACTCTATGGGAGATTAGGTTAACCCAAGCCCATGTACACCCATGACTCGACCTAATCTCACCTATCCTAGGCCCAGACCTGGCCCATAAAGAGTTGGTCCCTTGAGGCCCACATAACCTAGACCTCAAGAACCCGAAAGGCCCACAGCCTTTCAACCTAGGGCCCAACTAGCCCTAGAGCCTCCATGAAGCCCTCATGAATGATGGACCTTGGCCTTAGCCTTGGTCTCCTGGGCCTTGGGCACACCATCTGGATCACAATAATAGGTACAATACCTTCAGGTGGATCTATCAAGGTCCAGACTTGGTTTGAGTGCATCGAGTCAATTTCTGATCTCATTACCTCTAACCATTTCTCGGAGTCGATATCTAATATCACCTCATCATAGGTCTTGGGGTCATCACCATGAGCACCATTTTTCGTGAGAAATATTTTCTCTACTTTCTCTTGTATAGTACCTAAGTACCTTTCAGGAGGACGAAAAATCCTAGTCGATCTACGAGGTGGAAGAGGTTGTGTTAGGACTGGTTCTAATTGATTGGGTTCCTCAGGTTCTTTAGCTCGTTGCTCTTGGGAGACATTCTCCTTGAGCTTAATTATTCTTTCGATGCCACCATCTTGAATAAACTATTTTTCAAGAAAAATAGCATGTCGATTCACAATCACATTGTGATCTTTCAGAATATAGAAATAGTATCCTAATGACTCTTTAGGATGTTCTATGAACCGAGCTCTAAAAGACTTGAACTCTAACTTGTCCGCCTGCTGTCTCTTGACATGAGCCAGACAACCCCAAATTTTGAGATGACTTAGACATGGCTTCTTACCATGCCATATCTCATACGATGTGGTATGAACAATTTTAGAGAAAACTCTATTCAATACATATATTGCTGTCATGAGACAATGTCTCCAAAGAAACTCAGGGAGGTCCATGAAGCTCATCATGGAACGAACCATATCTAATAGGGTCCAATTCCTCCATTCTAAAACTCCGTTGAGTTGTGGTGTTCCAGGTGGAGTCCATTGAGAGACTATGCCATTGTCTTTAAGATAGTCTAGGAACTCCCGACTAAGGTATTCACCTCCTCGATCTGATCGAAGAACCTTAATGGGCTTTCTTGTTTGTTTTCTACCTCATGTCTGAATTCTTTGAACTTTTCAAAGGCTTCAAACTTGTGTTTCATTAGAAACACATACCCGTACCTAAACATATCATCGATGAAGGTAATGAAGTAGACATAGTTGCCTCTAACCGGCACATCAAATGGGCCGCACACATCTGTATGTACTAGGGCAAGTAGGTCTGTGGCCCTTTCCCCATGTCCTATAAAAGGGAGCTTGGTCATTTTGCCTTGAAGGCATGATTCACAAACTGGATATGACTTAGAAGTCAACGGACTTAATAGCCCAGATTTCTCCAATTTGTTAACCCTGTCTTCCGCTATATGACCTAACCTTAGGTGCCACAGATACCTATCATTTAGACTATCTCTAGGCCTTTTAATTCCCATGACATTCACATTTTGCTCGATATGAAATATAGATATATCAATATGTAGCTGATAGAGACCATTAATAAGAAAACCATTTGCAACTTTATTATTTTCATAAAATATGTTACAATGGTTCTTATGAAAGCTAATCACATAGCCTTCTTGTGCTAAACATGAAATAGAAATCAAATTCCTGCTTGCTGCAAGCACATAATAACAATCTCTAAGAACTAAATCTAATCCTAATGGTAATCGCAGAGGGTAGGTTTCCACGGCCACAGCAGCAACTCTTGCTCCATTTTTGATGTGTAAGATCATATCCCCATCCCTCAGCTTCCTGCTCTCCTCAAGACCCTGCATAGAAGTGCACAAATGAGCACTAGAACAAGAGTCAAGTACCCAACTGGATGCAGAGAAAACCATAAGATCATATTCTATAATGAGCATACCTCCAGAAGGACCATCCTTCTTGTTCTTCAGGGTGGTCAGATACTAAGGACAGTTTTGCTTCCAATGACCGTCTGAATTGCAGTGGAAACATTTTTCTTTTTCAGTAGCCTTCTTCTTCGGTTCCATCTTCTTCTTCTTCCCATCCACCTTCTGCTTCTTTGCAGACTTCTTCTTCTTTCCAAAAGACTTTGTCTTGGAAGAAGTCTGCTCCACAGTAAGGACTGAGCCTTTTGAACCCTTCAAAGAAAGCTCAGCCGTAACCAACATGTTCATTAACTCAACCAAGGTACACTACATCTTATGCATATGGAAGTTCATGTTGAACTGACCATATGCATCAGACAAGGATTGAAGGATCACATAAATCTGAAAATTTCTGTCTAAGATGACACCGAGCTTCTTAAGCTCCGTAAGGTCTTTGATCATTGACAAACAATGGTCTTGGACTGCCTGCCCATCATGCGTTTTAGTCTTAAAAAGTCTTTGGCAGACTTGATACTTGGCTGCGCGACTTTGTTCACCAAACAACTCTTGTAGGTGAGCCAATATTTGACGGGTAGTCATAATGTTCTCATACTGGCATTGCAAGTTATCAAACATGGCACCTAACATGTAGTACCTGGCTTTGTTATCATCATCTGTCTACTTTTTCAAAGACACTCTCTGTTCAGCAGTCGGACATGCTGGTATGGCACGTGGATCCTAGTCCAAGACATGAGTCAATTTCTCAGAACCCAGAATAATTCTATAGTTCCTCAATCAGTCCTTGAAATTAGGTCCAGTCAATCTGTGGGTGTCTAGTATTTTGATCAGAGGGTTGGACGCAGACATGTTTCCTATAGAGAGTCAAGAGTTTCTAGTTAGATTTTGTAATCAGACTTAACCAATTTATTTAGAAATTTTATTTTTAAATAAATTAGGCTCCCACTATTTTCTCAGATCCCTACACTCCCTAGGTAGAGATGTGAAAATCTCCAGGATTAGTGATTTCTATTGGGTGGTGCGGTCTCACCGACTGGCTCACCACCTCACCTAACAGTTATTGGTGATGGGTCAACCGATGAGTGGACAACTCTTATCCAATGATTCTCTAATCATGGTGCACCCAAAACTTGATCTCTAATTCATGAAGCTCACCGTGTCTGAAATATTGCTCCAATCCTTAGTTAAGTCAGACCCACCATTTGCATGAATTAGATTCCTGATTGGATCCCTCACCGTATCCAGAATATTGAGCACAACCCATCCTTTATTCTATAGCATCCAATGCCTAATGGACATGGTTGCATCTTCCCGATGCAACTGAGCCACTATAACCAACCGAGGACAATAAACCCCAGGAAGGGCCTGCACATCCACAATGATGGAAGACCTTAGACTTAATATTTTGAATAGGGAGATTTGATTTAAGTCTCATTAAACTTGACTTGACATAGTCATAACAATTATGACTAACCTAGTGACATGGGTTAGCTCAAATTGTTAGCCACCTCAAATCAGAACTGGGTCGACACATATGACCAGGTAAGTGAGACCGATGGAAGGGATATGCCATTAACTTGATAAGAAAGTATTTGAGTCGAGTAGCTCTCAATTAAAAATCAATCGATCGCATCTGCTCAACTTATCTTAGATACCAAATTGTCGAACCAGAACCAATTGGGTTAGTCTACAATCCAGGTTCTAACCACTGAGCCAAATTAGGTCTTAACTTGATTGAGTCACATCTAAATGTGATTTGACCTTGACCTAGACTTAATCCTATTAGGTTGGTTAATTATTAGCTTTCATGATCCCACCTAATCAACTTTTGATTTGGTTTGATCAACTGCTAGACCTAATTGAGCTACCCAAGTTCGAACCCTATTTTATGAAAATGGCTTAGATCTGAAATTCTCAATTTTAGACCTAATTTGATTTCATAAGCTTAATTCATTAATTAAGTCTTGGGTTCATAAACAAAATATGTAAATAAATCCTAGAATTTTAGGATCTAGGATTTTGCAAAAAAGAAAATTTTGATTTCTGATTAAGGATGAACGCGCAGCACCCCTACATGCCATAAGAACACCCTATTGAATAGGAGGAGAGGGTCATAAACCCTACTTTGTTCTTATGACCGGACGGCCATAAGGAATACCTTAATCAAAAATATTAATTTAACTATAAAACTAGTTAGATCTAAGTTACATATCACATATATAATTTCAGATCTAACTTATATATACTTTGCATACATCTCATGTATTAAAATCTTATCTAATTAGCATTCTTTTAGATCTAATACATCACATATAATATCTAAAAATAAGATTTAAATTAAACTATTCAATATAAAATCTATTCTAGATAGTTACTAGAACAATTCTACAACTAGTCTAGGCATGCAACAGATCAATCTTATGTATTAATTAAAATTTTATTTTTTATTTTTTATCTGAATATAATATTTATAATATCAAAAAAATAAAAAATAAATTAGATTTAATTTATATTTTAATCATATTAAAATATAAAACTATAAGACTATTCATAGATCAAACTATTCCTAGTCTAGTCATGCATTTCATACATGTTAGATCTACTTAGATTTAATTTTAAATTCTTCTGATTTTAGATCCTATCACATCTTATGTGACATCTAAAATTCATTAATATCAGATAAATAAAAATAAAAATTAGATCTAAATTAGATCTGAAATAGAGCCATTGATCTGGCTCTGATACTAGTTGAAGAAAAAACCGGCTTTTTCCTTGTAGGATCTTCCAGATCTAATGAGATCTGGGATGCAATATTTTAAAAAAATTATCCTACAATATTTCAGATCTAAGATCTATTATATCTAATTTTTATTATCTAATATTAAATCTAAAATTAAATTTAAAAATATGAGGAATATGTAGGAACCAGATCTAGGATTTCAGGGTTAGATCTTGAAACTTTTTCAAGATCATACAGCGAAAGACTAAAATAAATTAAAATTTATTTTTTAAAATCAGAGAATACCTAGATCTAAGATCCTATTACATGATTATTACATAGTATTAAATCAAAAATTAAAATATATAAATATAGCATGAACTACATGTTGATCATATCAACATGTTTCTATACCACATCTAATGTATGTATTAAACAATAGATCAGATCTATTACCTTGCAAGTTAGATGCTCTAACCTTGCTGATCTGGGCTTAAGGATGATGTTGCAAGCCGCACATGCATCCGACCTCTAGGAGTCGTCCACACGAGCCCACGAATCTCGACCAGAAGTCCTGCTTCAGGAAATCAGCACAGTATGCTAGTACTGCGCTGATCCTTCTTTGATGGTTGATCAGGTGCCTCCTTCTTCTTGATTTGGACTCTTCTAAAGATGGAAAGTAAAAGGAGGAGTTTCAGATCTGAGACACTCTCAGGAAACTCAAGATGGAGGGAGGAAAGATATGAAAACAAACAACCCTAGAAGAAGACCCTCTTCTTCTTCTCGTTTCTCTCTCTAGACACCCTAACTTGTGTCTTTTATATCTCCACGACCCAAAGGTCTTTCTCTCTAATTTTTGGTTGGATCAAAGGTCTCTCAAAACTTTTATGAAGAAACTCATTTTATATAGAGAGATATGATAGAGTCCTTGTCTAGGTCAAATACCTAGTCAAGGCTTATCCAAACATGGCAAGTTAAGGGGCGCCCAACTCTTGAGCACCTCCTCCATATTTTCATGCATAGATTACCAGCAAAGGGTGCAAAATGTATACCCTAAAAGCCATGAAAATTTCAAAAAAAATTTGGATAAATTTGGTACAAAATTGAAAGAGTTTTGGATTTCTAAAACTCTATCTCATAGAATTCGAAATCCAAACTTATTCCTTTTTGATTTGATCCAAACCACCTTCCATGTAAGAAAGAAGAAAGGAAACCTTTTATGAATGTGGGAGAGACCTGGGAGAGGGCTTTTATCACACAAAATAAGTGGATATTGGCGTTGAATAAGAGAGAGGGCATGGGGAAGGCTTATGTGGCGCAAGATGGAATCCTAGTCTTACTAGGATTCTATCTCATGACTTGTTTTAATTTGGTTTCTCAAACCAAATCAAACCAAAATTAGATCAACCTAATTAAAATATGTCTTAACCCAATTAAGAACCTAATTTAATCAGATTAAATTAGATTTAAATCTGATTTAATTTTCTAATCAAATTAGAAATTAGATTGACCCAAGTCCTAGTTGAACTAGGACTAGTTTTTCCTTGCACTTGGCTTATCCAATAAACCAATTGAACTTGATCCAATCAAGCCTAAACTAAATCTAATTAAATTATATTTAATTACACTTAATCTCAGCCCATTGGCTTAATCAAATTAAGCCAATTAGCAATCGAATTGCTAATCGATCCTCCTGCAACACTTGCACTGGGTTAAATGTCAATCGTATTGATCATTTAACCCTAGAACGATTCTTAATCGTTGATCAACCATCCGATCGGATCATGAACTCTAATGTGTGTGACCTCATAGGTCCGAACCTAAGCCGGTAGTATATAAATAAATTTTTGAACCAATCGAAGTGACCATCTAGCAAGATACCCGACGATCGGATAGGTCGAATGTATAGAACAACATCCTTAGAACCCATGCAGATATAGTTTTCATATAATTCATCCCCTTGATCAAAATGATCATAGGACACTCCAAAGTTCAACTGTCAACTCTGATCAGGTTGTCCACATTGTATTTCAAAATATCAAATCCATCTGATGGATTACCCTAGCCAAGATTTTGCTAAATTGAAATACAGCGACTCATTCTTCTCCAACTCTTGGAGTGGTCAATTTCATCTCGATCACACTCTGACTTCGCAAGTACTTGACTGTGCCCAGAAGCCTTCCATCCTCGAATTAAAAATTCAGTTAGTCCAGTACCAAAGCACAGTGAGTTGCTTGCAAGTCATTGAGGCGATCTCAGGTCTAAGGGACACTTATACCTATATCCCATCAGAGACATTCTCGACAGCAGAATACTCTGGAGTTGGTCATGTTCAATGATGATGTACCCTTACATCTCACCTGTATGCCATACCAGTGTCTCCGCACTCCTTGGTTAAGAGAATAACCAACCCATATGGCCTACAGTGATCTATGCTTGATAGAAGCTATCGTCCTTATTAACAGCTTATCATTTGGTCGTGAACAATTTTAAGGACTAAACAATAAATCATTTCTTTATCGAACTTAAATAGTCCTAAGGACTTCATCGTAACAACGGAGTTCATTAGAAGATGAAAGCTTATGATGAAGATGCCAAATATATATTTTATTTATTAACAAATCAATTACAATACTTGGTTGCTCAACCGTCAACAGCTTGACGATTGGCTTTTGGGACATATTTTTCAACAACTCCCACTTGTCCTAAAGCCACTCGGCATAGTATCTAATACCCATCTTCGACTTGTGGTTGTCGAACTCCTTTATCGCCAGGGCTTTAGTGAAGGGGTCGGCCAGGTTCTCCATTCCATCGATCTTCTGAAGGTCGACATCACCTCGATCCACGATCTCTCAGACCAGGTGGAAGCGGCGCAAGATGTGCTTCATCCGCTGATGTGCTTTGGGTTCCTTCGCCTGAGCTATGGCACCAGTGCTGCCATAGTAGAGCAAGACCGTACCATCGAGAGAGGGTGCTACTCCGAGCTCGTTGATGAATTTTCTCAGCCACACAGCTTCCTTTGCGGTATCCGATGCTGCGATGTACTCCGCTTCACAAATAGAGTCTGCCACAGTATGCTGCTTGGAACTCTTCCAGCAGATGGCTCCACCATTCAGAGTAAAGATATAACCCGACATGCTCCTGCTGTCATCATGGTTAGATTGGAAGCTGGAGTCTGTGAACCCCACAAGTTTCAGATCTGACTCACCATAAACCAACCATTGGTCCTTAGTATTTCTCAAATACTTAAGCATGCTTTAACCACTTTCCAGTGATTTTCTCGAGGATCAGATTGGTATCTACTCACTACTCCTAGTGAGTATGCCACATCTGGTCTTGTACATGTCATGGCATACATGATAGATCCCATGGCTGAAGCATATGAGACTCTACTCATACGCTCTCTCTCTTCTGGAGTTGTCGGACAATCATTCTTAGAGAGAGAAATTCCTTGGCCTATCGGTAGATAGCCCTTCTTGGAATTCTCCATGCTGAACCTCTTCAGCACAGTGTCTATGTACATGGACTGGGATAACCCAAGCATCCTTTTAGATCTATCCCTATAGATCTTCATCCCTAGGATGTAGGATGCTTCACCCAAGTCCTTCATGGAGAACTGTGATGACAACCAAACTTTTATTCCCTGTAGTGCGGGGATGTCATTCCCGATTAAGAGAATGTCATCCACGTACAAGACAAGGAATACCACAACTGGATCATTTGCCCATTTATAGATGCAGGGCTCTTCTCCATTCTTAATGAAGCCATACATTTTGATCACCTTATCAAAATGCATGTTCCAACTCCGAAAAGCTTGCTTCAATCCATAAATGGATCTCTGAAGCTTGCACACCTTGGACTCATCTGTGGATGTAAACCCCTTAGGTTGTATCATATACACCTCTTCAATCAGCTCTCCATTCAGGAAAGCTGTCTTTACATCCATCTGCCAGATCTCATAATCCAGATGGGCATCTATTGCAAGTATTATCTGAATAGATTTGAGCATTGCCACAGGAGAAAATATCTCGTCATAGTCAATACCATAACATTGACAATACCCCTTGGTGACCAGACGGGCTTTATAGGTCTCCACCTTTCCGTCTGCGCCCCTCTTCCTTTTGAAGACCCATTTACACCCAGTGGGTTTAACCCTTTCTGGTGGGTCAACCAATGTCCATACATCGTTGACCTTCATGGACTCCATGGCTTCAAGCCATTTCTCAGAATCAGGTCTCTGCATTGCATCCATATAGGTGATCGGATCCTCATTATTTTCATCAAGTTCGATGGGATCACCATCCCGGACCAAGAAATAGTAGTATCTGTCCGACTGACGCGGTACTCTACCGGATCACCTTAATAGTGTAGGTACATTGAGCTCTGGATCTGATCTAATCATATCCAACTCAGGTTCAGCTATTGGTGTCGGTCCTTCTACCTATTGAACTTCATCAAGTTCAACCTTAAAGGCAACGGTTCCTTCACCAAGGAACTTCTTTTCTAAAAAGATTGCCTTAAGGCTGACGAACACCTTTTGTTCATCAGCATGATAGAAAAAATATCCTTTTGTCTCTTTGGGGTACCCTATGAATGAGCATTTGTCAGACCTAGGTCCATGTTTGTCTGTGACTAATCGTTTGACATAGGACGGGCACCCCCAGACCCTAAGGTGTGAAAGTGCTAGCTTACGTCCCATCCATATCTCATATGGAGTCTTAATTATAGACTTACTTGAAATCCTATTTAACAGATAACAGGCCGATTCGAGTGCATATCCCTAGAAGAAAATCGGCAAGCTAGCAAAATCTATCATGGATCGGACCATATCTAACAGAGTCCGATTCCTCCTTTCAGACACACCATTATGCTGTGGTGTTCCTGGAGGAGTCCATTGAGAGAGAATCCCATCTCTCCTAGATATGTGAGAAATTCACTAGAAAGGTATTCTCCTCCTCGATCAGATCGAAGAGTTTTAATACTCTTTCCAGTTTATTTTTCTACTTCACTTCGGAATCATTTGAACATTTCAAATAAATCCGACTTATGTTTCATCAGATAGACATATCCATATCGGGATAGGTCATCCATGAAAGTTATGAAGTAGAAATATCCACCTCTAGCACTGGTGCTCATGGGCCCGCATACATCAGTATGTACTAGGCCCAAGAGCTCAGTAGCTCTCTCACCTTTTCCAGTAAAAGGTGACTTGGTCATTTTACCAAGAAGATAGGACTCACAGGTTGGAAGTGATTCACAATCACTGACTTCAAGGATTCCCTCTTGAGTCAACTTGTTTATTCTGTTCTTGTTTATATGACCTAGCCTACAGTGCCATAAGTAGATATCTGACACACTATCTAATCTAGGGTGCTTGCCAGTAGAATAGACTCTTATCAGGCTTGATCTTTTTGGTCTGGCTCTGCACTGATGTCCCAGCCTGAACTTGCACCTTCTTCACTTTCTTCTTATTCTTCTTCTCTTTTCTCAAAGGGTCGAGAACCAGAAGATGAACCTCCCACTAAGTTCATCGACTCCTTGAGGAGTTGGTGATCCTTCTCAAAGTTCTGAAGCAACCCCAGTAATCCGTGGTAGTTTACTTCAGGCTTTGTCATTCTATAATGAGTGAGGAATGGGAGATAAGACTTGGGCAGCGAGTTCAGTATTGCATCTTTCCCAAGCTACTCATGCAAAGGAAAGCTGAGCTTGCTCAATCGTTCCATCAGCTCGATCATGTACAATACATGATCAGTGATAGAGGCATCATCCCGCATTTTGGCATTGAAGATGGCACAACTAGTCTTGTGCCTCTCTACGTCATCGGGTGTGCTAAAGGCATCCTCCAACACTTGAAGCATGTCCTTTGGCTGAGCCATCTCGAATCTGCGACTGAACTCATCGCTCATGGTAGCCAGCATGATACAGCGCACCATGGTCCGGTCACTGAGCCACTTCTGGTAAGTATCTCTGACTGTTCCACGTGCATTGACAGCTAGCTCCTCAGGTGCAGGATCCATTATCACATATAGGATCCGTTCATGCTCCAGGACTATCTTCAACTTTCGGTACCAGCTACCGAAGTTGGGTCCCACCAACTTATCATTGTCCAACAATGATCGGAGCGATAGGAAAGTGGCCATATTTGCACAAAAGTGAACCATAACCTAATTAGTAATTGATTCATTAACCTAA